>NC_092635.1:52705754-53005754 GCF_039555335.1 Amphiura filiformis
GCACCCACCAGTCAATGTTGTTTTGATACTGAGACAAGAACGGACAATTGGTCTAGTATTGGCTCCAACATTGCTTTGGGGGGGTTTGTGCAATATGAAACATTAATGTTTGCCACTCATGTTACTTGCAATGTTTAAACAAAGAGCACGTTTCTATGGTATCAGTCACAGTATATGTTTTTGCTTAACACGTGTGCTATGACCCAAAAAATACATCATCTCCAAATACACAGTTCAGTGACCTCGAGGCCTCCATTCAACAAGAAAATTAACCTGTTGTTATAGAAGGACATGCATTTATACCCAATACATTCAGAGGTCAATTTATGAGTGCACAAACATTATAGGGTCAACAAACTGTGTCTTTATAATCCGAACAACATGTGACATATTTACAGCAAGGGCCCGTGCCAAGGCCAAATCGACTTTTACAATGTTTATTGAAGAGATAAGATATGCATAATCTCAGTTTGCGAGTAGATAAGAGGTCAAATTTTTCCATGTTAAAAATAGAATTACATGCTAGGCATGTTTGTTCCTCTTTTCGTTTGTGTATTAATCATCATCATCATCATCATCATCATCATCATCATCATCGTCATCGTCATCATTATCATCTTTGATTTGATTTGATTTGTTCATCATCATCATCATCATCATCATCGTCATCGTCGTCGTCATCGTCATCATTATCATCATCATCGTCGTCGTCGTCGTCGTCGTCGTCATCATCATCATATCATCATCACCTGACTACTAGCCACAAACCCATACCAAGGAAAATAAAATAATATCAATTATGCTGCAAGCCCTCAGAGAAAAGTAATATACAAATGTTTAAAATCATGTTTTATTACAACGTATCTAATAGTAATAGGAATTTGCACACAACCATGACAACTGCTAAATTAAGCTGAAATGAAGAAAATATAGACTATAAAAAGTCTAAAATGAAAATAAATGTTGTTATTACAGCTTGCATATCTGAAGTCAGCTGATAATACATACTAAGCAAGCTGAATATTAAGCATGTTTTCATACTTAAAGGCTTATCACCAAGCCCTAGTATTTCATATTTATAGCAGAAGACAACATTGACCAAACACATTGTAAAATATTATTTCGATCAACAAAAATCTGAAATCTATTCTGTAGAAGTAAATACTAAGGAAAAATAAAATATCGGGATAAAAAAAGGAGCATGTAGGATTCGAACTGGTGCGGTCAACTTTTCCCGTTTAATTGGTACGCGCTCTACCAATTGAGCTATTTAATGTTACTTGATTTGTTTGGGATAATTTAGACCATATCAATGTACGAGTTTTACGGTATGCAGACACAATAAAGATTTTAGCAATACTATGTCTCTATACTGTTTACTCGGCTTGCATACCGTGCATTTTTCTATTTATGTCAAGTTTTGGAATCTAATTTGTGAAGAACAGGTCTGAATACCGTGGTTCTCTATTCAATAAGCCAATTATTATTGCATAAAACAAGTGGATTAGTTTTAAACACTTTTTATTCGTTTATAATGAATCTATAGTACAAAGGTGCACGTAAAATTACAACACCTCAATAGCTCAGTGGATAAGGAGACTGACAGTTTAGGGAAGGGCGTGGGTTCAATTCCCGGCATTTTTTTCCATTTTTCCAAGTATAACGCTAACGGTCGACACAATCAGTTTAAAAAGAAATCAATGTAATTTTCTTTCTTTAAATTTTGTCGACCGTGGGGACGTTAATAAATCAAAATTCCAATTTTATTTTTACAACCCTAAATACATTGCCAACAAATATATTCGGAGTAAACCGATGAAATTATGTCTGTTTGATACGTTTCAGTTGAGTTTTCTATCACGCCGCCACGGACCATACGTACATTGAATAACTTAATATACATTATAAATCGATTAAATTTTCAGAGAGGTTCTCGTGTTGCAGCGGTAGAGGCTGTGACTTGTGAACTAAAGGTTATAATGATAGCCATGAGTTCGAATCTTCTGTAGCGCTATCTTTTAATAATATTACTTTTCCTATCCTCTTCTGTACGATATGTTTAAAAGCTTTTTTACCTCAACTTCTTTCTTTCTTTCTTTCTTTCTTTCTTTCCATCTTTCTTTCTTTCTTTCTTTCTGAGATTTAAAATACCTCAATTGGTAGAGGCGTACCAATTCAACGGAAAAGTTAACCGAACGGGTTCGAATACTACATGCTACCTTTTTTTATTTTGATCCCGATATTTTATTTTTCCTTAGTATTTACTTCTACAGAATAAATTTCAGATTTTTGTTGATCGAAATAATATTTTACAATGTGTTTGGTCAATGATGTCTTCTGCTATAATTATGAAATACTAGGGCTTGGTGATAAGCCTTTTGATAAGTATGATAACATGCTTAATATTCAGCTAGCTTAGTATGTATTATCAGCTGACTTCAGATATGCAAACTGTAATAACAACATTTATTTTCATTTTAGACTTTTTTATAGTCTATATTTTCTTCATTTCAGCTTAATTTAGCAGTTGTCATGGTTGTGTGCAAATTCCTATTACTATCAGATACGTTGTAATAAAACATGATTTTAAACATTTGTATATTACTTTTCTCTGAGGGCTTGCAGCAAAATTGATATTTTATTTTCCTTGGTATGGGTTTGTGGCTAGTAGTCAGGTAATGATGATGATATGATGATGATGACGACGACGACGACGACGACGATGATGATGATAATGATGACGATGACGATGATGATGATGATGATGATGATGATGATGATGATGATGATGATGATGATGATGATGGATAATACAACTGATGTCAGATGATTATTAGAGTCGTGATGGTGACGATGATGGCAGTGATGAGGATTTAATTTTGTATGAAATTCTCACCCCCCTCCCGCACCCACCAGTCAATGTTGTTTTGATACTGAGACAAGAACGGACAATTGGTCTAGTATTGGCTCCAACATTGCTTTGGGGGGGTTTGCAAGCAATATGAAACATTAATGTTTGCCACTCATGTTACTTGCAATGTTTAAACAAAGAGCACGTTTCTATGGTATCAGTCACAGTATATGTTTTTGCTTAACACGTGTGCTATGACCCAAAAATACATCATCTCCAAATACACAGTTCAGTGACCTCGAGGCCTCCATTCAACAAGAAAATTAACCTGTTGTTATAGAAGGACATGCATTTATACCCAATACATTCAGAGGTCAATTTATGAGTGCACAAACATTATAGGGTCAACAAACTGTGTCTTTATAATCCGAACAACATGTGACATATTTACAGCAAGGGCCCGTGCCAAGGCCAAATCGACTTTTACAATGTTTATTGAAGAGATAAGATATGCATAATCTCAGTTTGCGAGTAGATAAGAGGTCAAATTTTTCCATGTTTAAAATAGAATTACATGCTAGGCATGTTTGTTCCTCTTTTTCGTTTGTGTATTAATCATCATCATCATCATCATCATCATCATCATCATCGTCATCGTCATCATTATCATCTTTGATTTGATTTGATTTGTTCATCATCATCATCATCATCATCATCATCATCATCATCATCATCGTCATCGTCGTCGTCATCGTCATCATTATCATCATCATCGTCGTCGTCGTCGTCGTCGTCGTCATCATCATCATCATATCATCATCACCTGACTACTAGCCACAAACCCATACCAAGGAAAATAAAATAATATCAATTATGCTGCAAGCCCTCAGAGAAAAGTAATATACAAATGTTTAAAATCATGTTTTATTACAACGTATCTAATAGTAATAGGAATTTGCACACAACCATGACAACTGCTAAATTAAGCTGAAATGAAGAAAATATAGACTATAAAAAGTCTAAAATGAAAATAAATGTTGTTATAATGTGGCAAGTCCTTAGTTCAAAAAACCTCATTCAAGCTCTGATTAGTTACTCAACACTTTTTTATTTGGAGGCATGGTTGTTATACTAAATAGTTTTTACCTCGCCCATGTCATGAAGGTATGCAGCAGCAGTTCCAATGGTGTCCTCTTCAATCAAATTTTCGATATCTCTGACTTGTTTTCCTGCGATCTCCTTTACTCTCTCACAGAAAAACGACCATGGTAGAACAGGGTAACTAGGCATGTACCAACGACGGCTTTGATCCAATATGTTTTGGCAGATCAGTGGAAGCATTCGGGTTCCCTGTGGGTGATGGAAAATGTCGAAAAAAAGAAAAGTATGCAGCGTAATGAAGGAAAAAATGCATTTTAACGCCATTATATTAACTTTTGAACCAACTGACACCTTGACAAATCTGATATATTTAGCTGTTGTTAAGTGTTAAGTTGCTGTGGTCTATTAATCAGAGAGACATGTTCAGATGCCTGATTCTTAAACCCAGGCTTAAACCTACCAAGATATCAACTGCCATCTGCTTGAGAATGTCCTTTAGTATTTCATAACCTTGTTCAGTAGCGTTGCAAGCGTTGACAGTGATCACAGAGTCAACAATGTCAAGTGATTCCTGAAAGAGTCGTCTCATCTTGGATTGGTTCAGTTGGGCCACCCGGTGTCCTAGAGAATAATCAAAACATAGAACATAATTCCAAGTTGGCAATTCGACAAATGTATGCGACTTCAATTAATTTACACTCCGCTCGAAATCACACTCAGCGGGGATAACTTACATTTTCCTTTATTATTTTGTGGTGAATTCGATTACGGCTCCTTATTATGTTTATTGGATTAAAGTACCATGCCTGTGTACTTTGGGTGGGAAAATAGGTTCTGTGTGAGATATGTCGCACAAGTAGTCTATTTATAGCCACTGAAGTGTAAATGAGCTCTCATACTTCATTACAATATCGGCCTAACCTTTTAAAGACGTAACCACCCTTGTACTGCACACCGACATCGCCCGGTTAATAATTACATTATACAACCAGAGACACTGAAATGAATACACGGGATCGATACACGTAAAGTGCTATGCACGATTGATATTCAGACGATAAATCTTTGGATACCGGGGTGGAAAATGATGAATATCTCCCGTAAATGATTTCGTATAAAGAAACCAGGTGTGGTTCCTTGCACTTGAATATATATTTTGAACAAATATGATAGTCGTTAGTTTGCGTCTTGAGAAAGTAGCTTGCGTCTTGAGCTGAAAAAGTGACCAAAATTCAAGATTTTAAATAGCGCAGCGTAGACCTCGTGGAGGTAGTCTCGGGCCAGACTGTATGTGGCTGTACAGGATCGACGAGTGTCAGACCGACTGACACAAACTGGCTGTGTAGGCGACTATCGTAGAGGCAGTCTATAAGCAGATGACAATGGCGAATGTATGCTCGCTGACCGTACAGAGGTCAGTCACAGGCTAATGTCATTAGCCTTAGTCGGATGTCCTTCAGCCCACTATGCATTTAAAAACTATTAAACAGGTGGGGACACAATGGCCATCCGTGGCTGTGGATTCAACCTACCATGGCATTTTCTGCCATGAAGATATCGGGGCGATGACACTGTGTACTGTACACCCATTCTAATTAGCATCTCCTGTAATTTTCACGATATCTGCGCACGAGGCAAACAAAATTACTGCAAGGGCTCTTACCACCAAATAACCATTTTGCACCGACGCATTGTCCTCGATACAATCTCCTTACACCTACCTGTTTTTTGTCTTTAACCTGGTCCATATGAGACGCAACTATGATAACTTTCGGTTTGGTCGGTTGTGTTGCCGAATGTCCAGATTTCAAAAAGCATAGCCAGTAATGGAGCTTGATAGGTTTAACCAGGGTGACACATGACACATGATTATTAGATTTTACGAAAATATTACTTAAAATTTAATCTTTATTAAGTCAATTTAAATTTATAGGATTAGCATATTCGTTACTTTTAGATTTGAATATTTGAGATTTTGATATCACTTTTAGATGCACTCGTTGCAAGATTTTTTGTTAACATCAGTTTCAGGATTTTCAAAAGTCACTGCATTTTTATTTTACATTTGTGTGACACTTACATCTTGCATATGTAGTTTCCTGATGAGATTGTACATGACGATAAATATGGAATTCTCTGCACCGAGAAACATGGCGTGTGATATATGGTATTCCACGTGGCCAGCAAGGTCCCAAATTCTAAAGATTCCAACATCCTTGATTGTGGTTTTACTGATATCAATTCCTGCGGTTGGATTGTATGGACGCTCTTTGAAATTGTTGCCAGATTCGTTTTCTTGGAGGTCCTAAAAAGAATAAACACTTGTGCTATAATGTTCAAGGTGCAGTAATACTCAAATTTGAGGAATTAACTTTTACAATATGCTCGTTTGAAATGCCAAATCCGTCGGTCAGAATAGCAACAGGTATCAAACACGGATCTTTGCAGTATATGGGCATTACACACATGATCATTAATAATGGCGCCTGTATAGATAACAAAACATTTTATGAGCCCATACTTGTGTGAGGGAGTTCTTTAAAGTTGTCTTTCCAGCAGAAGGTGCTCCACAAATGAACAATTTGACAGTCTGGACTGGAGTGGAACCGGTTTGCATCAAGTTATTGTATTTCGCTCTCTGCAAAAAAAAAAAAAAAAAAAAAAAAAAGAGTAACAAAACAAACCAGAATGGGATTAAATGTACACATTTTTTCGGCAAGTAACATATGCATCTCGGCCATTAATAAAAATGGTATTTTAAGCGTGGATCCATGGGGGTGGCAAAGAAAGAGAGAAGGAGAAAGAGGGGTGGCAAAGAAAGAGAAAGGAATAAAGAGAAAGAGAGAGGAAGAGAGAGAGAGAGTTTGGAGAGAGGTGGATTTAGAGAGACAGAGGGAGACAGGAAGGATGAACAGTGGCAAAGCTAGTGGTTGTGGCACCCAGAGCCAAGGATACATAATGCCCCACCCCCATTCTTGAAACAATTTTGCGAAAATTTGCACAAATGCCACTAGTTAATATAATGAAATTGATCTTTCAAATGACTACTTAAAGCGCGGGAAAATTTTGATTTGTATTGTTTGGAGAGGTGCAAAATCGATGCTCAATTCGGCCCCCCCCCCCCCAGGTGGCGCCCAGGTCATGTGTCCAACCACCCCACCCACCCCCGTCGCTACGCAACTGAGGATGAAAGTGTATAGTTTAACATATCTAGGACGTACCGTTCTTGAGTCAGTGGCGTAGCTGCGGGGGGGGGGCAGGGGCCGATTGCCCCCCTGGCAAAAATTACCTATTTGGGCCCCCGCCCCTAGCGCTATTTGGGCTTCCGCCCCCTAGCGCAAGGAAAAAAGAGGAAAAAGGAGAGGGGGAGAGAGGGAGAGGAGGGGAAAAGAGAGGGAGAGGAAGGGAAAAGAGATGGGGAATCCATACGATATGCAATAGGCCTATCATACGGTTATTATCAATAAACCTGGCAAAAATTGTCTATTTGGGCCCCGCCCCCTAGTGCAGGGAAAAAAGAGAAACGAGGGAGAGAGAGGAAAAGATGGGGGAGAGAAGGGATAGAGAAAGAGGGAATCCATAGGCCTGCGATATGTAGTGCCATACGATTATTATCAATATACTCGACAATATACTTGACTTCTTGAAGACAAAGAAATAGAAATCTTTTGAAATGCTAATTGCACAAAAGCACCTATAGGAGCAGTATATTGACTGAAACAGATAAAACAATAAAATGGCCAACCCTAAAAGAAAAGTCGAAAAAGGTGGTCAAGAAGGCTGTGTCCGACATGTTTCTTGTATTGCATGCCCGAACTGAAATTTATCAGTATCGACACAAAATTTGCCGATTTATTCATTTACCATCGAGCTATTTCAAACTTAGGGCCGGATTTACCATTAGACCAGATGGGTACTGGTCCAGGCCCCTAAAATAGCCTCAGGTATTTTCACAAAACACCGAAATCTGGTAACATTGCAAACTGGCACTGGCCTTTACGTAAAATTTACCTTCATTTTTGCCTTAAATTGTTTGAAATTGGAAATTTTTAGCGCGCTTCGCAAGAATTAGCAAGAGATTAGCAAGAATTATGGCCAAAATTCATTTTTATTTTTATTTATGGGGGTGCGTCGCACCACATGCACCTACCCCCATTTTTGTTTGGTGGATTTGGGCCCCCGCCTCATACAGGCTTGCCTCCCCCCCATGGAAAAAATCCCAGCTACGCCACTGTCTTGAGTTATAGCCGATAAGGTCAAAGGTCACATTTTGGCTCAATGGGGTAAAAAACATCAAAGTGCTCCGATTTTGTCAAAGAGGTGTCAAAATGTTCATTTTGATAAATCGATTCAAATAAGGATAGGATTCCCGGGATAGGATTGCACCATCTTGGATGTTTCGTTACCTAGGTAACATAGCAAAATAGGTCAAGGTCAATAGGCCTCAATTGTACTTGACCTATTTTCTGAATCCTTGTGACTAGTGGAATACATTGGAATGTTTTTTAGCACAATTTGAGCAACTTTGAAATTTGACCCTGTGTAAAATTCGATGACCCTATATTCCCCCAACCCACCCTAAGATGCGCGTCTACCTGAACTTTTCTGTTCATACACATGATAAGGACTCAAGAAAACATTGTGACATTAATGCCCTTTCCAGGTGGCACCTAGCTCAATCTGAAGCCGGTCTATGAGTGGGATGGAGGCGGGGTAATACCCTGTATCTTTCCGATGTATCCTAGTATTTGCCATTTACACGTATTCCGGTTTCACACAAACTACCACGGAAATGCTCAAGTGTACACCTGGTCTTGGTTCAAAAGTTGCGTTTTCCCTTTATTATGCCTGGGTTTATACGCAACTCTGTCCATTCAATTTGTTATTTGATAATGGTATTAAAATAAAATTGAATTACCTGCATAGCTTTGTGAAAAGCGTCTTCCTGTATGGCTTTGTAAACTGAGTCAAAGGTATTGTCAGTATTTGGAAGCATGAACATCGGTTTTTTGCCTTTCTGGATTAAGGAAAACATGTTTCAACGTTAGCACAACATTCAAATCTATAAATCTTTGTCAATCCCAAATTTTTTCGCATCCTCTTTTCTGTAAGAGTATGATTATGAAACTTATACCAACAATGCAGAGTAACATGTAGGTCTCAAACCATTGAAATTAGTTATCAATTCTTAATAGCTCTTGCAAGTCACTTAAACAAGAAAGTCGTAACGATGATAAACATAACCATGATAAAGTAATACTTATTTGTATTTAGCAATTATCTTTTTATTTCATTTCATATAAAATTTCTTTTAAGAAACCTTTGAAAGTTATTTGATATCAGCAGAACATTCCTCGTATTCAGAATGCAGTTTGATGTGTCTGATGTGTCTGATCTGCTCTCAGGTCTCACAAAAAATACTGTGCAAACATCGTCATCCGATCGCTTAAATGTAGTTTAAATGTAGTAACCAGATAAATCTCTAGTTAACCTTCTCCCTATCCCTAGTGCTCAAAGTTTGTTCACAGGAGAGGGCAGCAACCATGGCAATAGGAGAGAAGAGATGACTTTCTTTTTGTAATACCGATTTTTGAGGTGCACAACAAGCTCAGTTGAGCAATGTTGAAGACAACATCTGAAGAGCATAGAGGTTATCCACTTTACTCATGTGTGACTTCTAACAAAAGGCGCTGGTTCCCGTAGTATTCCTCATTCAAACCAATTCAATGCACGACCTCGTTGTTAGTTACCTGCATGACTTTGGCGGGCTATTTTGAAACATTCATAGTTGCACATGTATGTACTTCTTTTAAAAGTTCTAAACAAGTTATAGCAGTCGCTGATAGGATATGCAGCTTATAGAACACGGATAACCTCTATTATACGCCTGAGGCTCAGAGCTTGGCTGTAAGAGTTGTTCTTGCAGATATGTGGTTGAACAAGATATATTTATATCCGCCCTCAACAGCCCCATCAAATATACCTCTGAGCACTCCAAAGATCACATCACTTTTCCTGATGTGTCTGTCTCCAAACACCCTGATGGTTCTATCGACTCTAAACCTGCACTATAAACCCACATATATGCATCAATATCTGCTCACCTCTAGCTGCCACCAACCATACTTTATATAATTAAAGACACAGATAAAAAGAATTTATCGCGTCTGACGTCATCTGTCAATCAAATTCGAGCACGGTTTGTTTACAAGTGTCGTGATGATGACTTGCTGAACGCGGATTTATAACCGGGCGCCTTATTGTTAATTTTGCACCTTTCGACATGCAAACCATTTCAAAAGTTAGGTCTTTATAGTAGGAAACTTTCTTTGGCGAAGGCACCATGTCCACAATGCCTAGAAAAGCTGCTTTTTGCCTTGTAAAAGTACGGACTTTTTCGCCATTTGCTGCTATTCCTTTTCTCCGATCAGCACCAGATAGATCGGTCTTCCTTTTACGCGCTGATTAACCTGTGTTAACCAATCAAGGATCGTAATTGACAGTGACATCAGACGCGATAAATTCTTTTTACCTCTGTCTTTAATTATAACTTGTATTGTATCTCACATGAGATCTAGGCCACCATTTTGACTCGCTGCTTCTGTTTGCAACTTATTTGTTGTTTTCCTTTGGATAAATAGTGTTAACGTTGTAACTTTGATATCTCAAAATCAATTGATGTATTTTACTTTCAATCTCTCTGATAGCTGAACTCCTCAACAAAAGTTTGGAAAGTTTTTTCAAGCATCTGTATCTCAAATTATTTGTGACATATTCATATCGTGTTTCATATCAATGGATAGCTACAATACTCAATGACGCCCCATTTGAAACAATAACATTTTTCACGGCTGAGTACACGCCTTGTGAATATAGTCTCAAAAAGAATTTGCCAAATTGGTCATTATTCTGTGCAGCAAGCTGCAATCCCATAGAGTCAAAATGGCCTGCCATCAGGCCAGACCCGGGGACCAGACCTCAACCCAATTGAACACTTGTGGGACCAGCTTGATCATGTTGATCGTGCTGTGCGTGCCAGAGAAGCCCATATGCAACCGTATTGAATGATCTGCGACGAATCCTTGTTGAAGAATGTAATGCCATCACATAGTAACGTGTAATCAGGTCGGTGAGCAGCATGAGGAGAAGGTGCCTGACTATTGTGGCTGCCTATGGTTTTTCCACCCGCTAATGAGGTTACTGGCTAGCGTTGTTTGAGCACAGAATAATGGTCAATTTGGCAAATTCTGTTTGAGACCCCACTACATTCACAAGGCGTGTACTCAGCCGTGAAAAATGTTATTGTTTCAAATGGGGTGTCATTGTAAAGGGGAGTGTTGTAGCTATCCATTGATATGTAACACGATATGAATATGTCACAAATAATTGGAGATACAGATGCTTGAAAAAACTTTCCAAACTTTTGTTGAGGAGTTTAGTAAGGCATTCACTCGGTCGGACATCCGGGAACATTTTCCCCTTCGTCCCCTTTGCACAAGCGCGCGCATAGCAACCAGCTCGAGGAAGGGGAACTGCACATGCGCTGCACATGCGTACACTGGTTTTACAGGGCTATTTCCCCTTTGTGACGTCAGCCCGACCAAGAGAATCTGCTGATAACAGTGGGCAGTAAATCACAACGCTAACACATATATACTTATAGACCTCTCTTTTATTGTCTCTTTTATATGATGATTTAGACATACCCGATTCTGTGCTGATACATTAGCGCCATTTTCAATCAGGCAGATGCATAAGTCAAAAGCCTTTCTACGTCTTGCTGCAAGGTGAAGTGCCGTATCTCCATGCTGGTGGTAGATGGCAAAGTATTATAGTGACATTATATGATTGAAAGTTCAAAATGAGAAGGAAGTTTTTTTGACATGCTGTATCACGTTTGGTTTAAATTCATATCTGTAAACCCAGCCTCCATTTTTTGATGGATGTTATTTTCCTATTTTACTCGCGTTCGCAATTTAAAAGGAGAGGAACTCTTTTGTATAATATTAGTGGGGCACAAGCGCCAGGTTGCGCAATTTGTTAACGCGACGTGAAGATACGCTACGACGACGCTTATTATGCAAATGTGACCACTTTTAACTTCAACGGGGATTATTGTCATGTTCAGTTTCTTGGTGTTTACGATTTGGGTAAATAATAACTCAGTAATTACAGCAGCTATAATACGAGTTGGTATTATGCTCATCGTAAAAAAAGATCGGATCCAGGAATGCTTTTCTCATTTTTGGTTATTTCCGATTTTAAGCATCATTATGTGCAGATGGGCGTATGTGATTTTTAAACAGTTCATTTGTAATCTTTAGAATTGAAAAAACCTCTGTTACTGCATTCAGTTAGTCGTTACTGGTTTAAAATAATCATAATTTTGATTTAAAGTTAGGTTATCTATGCAACGTTGCAATATAAAGATCCATAAATAAAACTAACCTCGTCAACTGCATTTACATCGGCATTGTACTTCAAAAGTATCTCACAAGTACCAATGTGACCATTGCCAGCTGCCCCATGGAGAGCAGTCGAGCCATCCTGATGATAGGAGAAGAGAACCAATCCATTACCAAGTTATTACTTAGTCATATTGCATTATTGCACGTATTGCAGTAATTGTTGCATTGTAAGACAATGCGAGATACAATTAATATATGCGAGGATCGGAATAAACGATGTAATCCCGAGAGATTATATTTCAGAATAGGGATATGTTTGCACGTTTGTACATAAAATAACCCTGAATAAAACTAACCTGTCCTGGAGCATTCACAGCTGCTTTGTTCTTCAACAGAATCTCACATGTTTCAGTGTGACCATTGTCAGCTGCCATATGGAGAGCGGTATATCCAACCTAGTGAAAGGATAAATAAAACCCATTTTCATTTAGTAATTAATTAGTCATTACTATAAGAAAGACGGTTCATATTTTTACTTATAAAATATTAATGCACTAAAAAGGCTACCAATGCTTTCCAATTAAATAACCATGAATCAAACTAACCTTTCCAACCGAATTCACATCGGTATTGTACTTCAATAACATCCCACATGTACCAGTGTGACCATCGTAAGCTGCCAAATGAAGAGCAGTAAACCCATTCTGGTGGTAGGATGTGAGAATTGTAACGTGGTTACATTAAGTTATTAATTAGTCATTGTTAGGCCAAATAAGTTTCTGTTTGGCCTTGGTTTGGAAAAAGGTCGGTCGGTCGAATACCTTTTTTTCTTTCTTTTTAGGAAAACCAAAAAGAGCAAGTTAAGGGACCGTTCACAAGCACTTGTTAGGGGGGCCTAATGCAAAAGAAATCATTTCGAAAAATTCCCCCCCCCCCTTTTCAGATCTCAAAAAATAGATATAAAAATTATGGGTCAACCCCATAGAAAAGCATGTAAACTCAATTTTCTCGGGTAAATTTGTAGTCAATTTTTTCAGGCCCCTCCCCTTAGGAGGGTCAACACTTTAAGGGACCCTTTTGCATCAACCCCCCCAACAAGTGTTTGTGAACGGTCCCTAAATATCAGTATTATATACCCACAACTTAACCAAATTGTATAGTTTTGCACATGAATAGTCTGGTGAATTCAGAATACAGGCTTTGAATAGTACACCAACCAAAGCTTGTCATCAAATTGTACGAGATAATGTCAGAAGGTAAGTTTTGATGTGATACCACTATTTTGAAATATGAAGTCTTCATCTGAGAGTAAATTATTTATTTTACATAAATTGGTTGATTCGAGGTTGAAATAATACACAAATACCCCATTTTCTCTATGATAATGGGAAAAATTATTTCAAGAAAAAAAATAAAAAGGCAGTAAATTATAAAGACGATCTATATTTTTGCTTGTAGTTTATAGTATACACAAACAAGCAAGGTTAATGCAAGTTTGAAACATTAACCTCCATGAATAAAACTAACCTTTGTAACCATTGCATTCACATTGGCATTGTACTTCAATAGAATCTCACATGTACCAATGTGACCACTGCGAGCTGCCATGTGGAGAGCAGTCCATCCATCCTGATGATAGGAGAAATGCGAACCGTTATATTTAGTATTTGGTTAGTCCTTTTATACTTAGTTAATGCTGATTGAAAAGACGAATTCATAATCGTGCATATCGATAGTAATACTGTAGTGATTTCAAGAACATAATACGATTATTCATACAAGTTTGTAACACGAATAAAACTAACCTCTCTAACAGCATTCACATTGGCATTGTACTTTAATAGAATACCACATATATCACTGTAATCAGAGCGAGCCGCCAATTGGAGAGCAGTCCAGTTATCCTGATGATATGAAAAATGAAAACCGTAACATTTAGTAATTAGTTATTCCTGATTGAAAAGACGATTCATAATCTTGTATATCAATTCTAACAGTGATTCACAAGAACATAGCTTGGTTATCTATACTAGTTTATAACAATAGGATTCATGAATAAAACTAAACATTCTGATGGTAGAAGAGATAAGAACCGTTACTTTACGTCGAGTTATTAGCTAATAAAAAACGATTCGTAATTTTGTATAAAAATTCTAATAGTGATTCAAAAGAACATAGTTAGGTTATCCATACTATAACAATAAATATCAATGAATAAATCTAACCTTCCCAACTGCATGTACATCGGCATTGTTCTCCAAAAGAATCTCACATGTAGCAGTATGACCTTCTTGAGCTGCCGCATGGAGAGCTGTAAATCCTTCCTGATTATAGGAGAGACCGTTAAATTTAGTAATTAACCGTTGCTAATTGAAAAGACGATTCATAATCATGTATATAAATTCTTATACGGATTCCCGAGAACATACCAGACACTATGCAGTTTTGTTGATCATTAATACTTAATTCCGTTACTTATTTCGAACAATAGTCGAGGTCCAATGCTCTTTAACCTTTTCCCATTGCTCCGTATTATTGACCCTATTATAGTTTGTAACAATAATATGCATGCATATAATTCTGATGATAGGAAACATAGGAACCGTTGCACTGAGTAATTAGTCATTGCTGATTACTAACAACACGATTCATAATTCAAATTTATAGCTTAAATCGACCGTTGAAGTATGCTTTTTTACAATATTTTTACAGAAAATATCTAGGAAGCCTAAAACAATAATTTTATAGTAAAAACAATGAATGATGACCTTTATTAATTAAATTTGAGTACATAAATTAATTAATCGCTTTAACTAATAGGCAAACCTCACACAAAATAATTAACAACTCACAACAAGTTTACATGATATTTTATGTTTAACAAATATCAAAAACAAGATTCGTGATCAAAGGTAAAATGAAGTGTGCAACAAAGAAAATTACAAGGTTGCTGAATTCATCACACATGCACAAGGACACATTTCCTGATTGCTAACAGGAAGTTTGCCCGGTTTGATAATTGTAATAGTGATTAACAAGAACATAGGTTATCCATACTAGTTTGTAACAATACGATCCATGAATAGAACTAACCTCTTCAAGTGCATTCACATTGGCATTGTACTTTAATAGAATCTCACATGTGCCACCAGTGTGATTATAAGAAGCTGCCAAGTGGAGAGCAGTCCATCCATCCTTATGATAGGAGAGATAAGAACCGTTACATTGGTGAATTACTCATTGCTGATTGAAAAAAAAACCGGAATCCTAATCTTACATATCATAATTATAATAGTGATTCACAAGAACATAGTTAGGTTTTCCATACTAGTTTGTAACAATACGATCAATGAATAGAACTAACCTAGAACTAACTTTGTAACAATACGAAATCAGTTATTGCTAATTGAAAAGACGAAATTTTGCATCAATTTTAATAGTGATTCACAAAAACAAAGGTTTTCCATAATTTGTAACGATACGATCCATGAATAGAACTAACCTTTTCAGTTGCATTCACATTGGCATTGTACTTCAATAGATTCTCACATGTACCAGTGTGATCATTGCGAGCTGCCAAGTGGAGAGCAGTCCATCCATCCTGATGATAGGAGAGATAAGAACCGTTACATTGGTGAATTACTCATTGCTGATTGGAAAAAAAAACCCGGAATCCTAATCTTACATATCATAATTATAATAGTGATTCACAAGAACATAGTTAGGTTTTCCACACTAGTTTGTAACAATACGATCAATGAATAGAACTAACCTTGGAAAGTGCATTCACATTGGCATTGTACTTCAATAAAATCTCACATGTAACAGTGTGATCATGTTCAGCTGCCATGTGGAGAGCAGTCCATCCATCCTGATGATAGGAGAGATGATGAACGTTACATTTAGTGATTAGTTAGTCATTTCTGATTGAAAGACAGATTCATAATCTTGCATTATGATAATCTGCAGTCCGGGCAAATTTCCAGATTAAGAAATACATTACCAGATCAGCAAATGTCGATCCTATAATGCTTTGAGCATAGGTTTACATAATTCGAATTTATAGCTTAAAATCGAACGTTAAGGTATGTTTGTTGTTGTTTTTTTACAATATTTTTTTCAGAAAATATCTAGGAATGCTAAAATAATAATTTTATAGTAAAAACAATGAATGATGACCTTAAATTACATTTGAGAAAATAAATAAATAAATTATTTTAATTAATATACAAACCTCACAACAAATAATTAACAACTCACAACATGTTTGCATGATATACATGTTATACAAATATCCAAAACAAGATTCATGATTAAAGGTAAAATAAATTGACAAACAAAGAAAATTACAAGGTTGCCGAATTCATCACACATGCACAGGGACACATTATCTGATCAGGTAGTATTTCCAGATGTCACAGATTGTTCACATTTCCTTGATAGGAAATTTGCCCAGACTGATTGTAATAGTGATTAACAATAACAAGAGCATGGGCAGGTTTTCCATACTAGCTTGTAATGAATAGGACTATAATAAACCTTGTTAAGGGGGTACTACACCCCTGTGGTAAATTTGTGGCTATTTTTGCATTTTTTTTCCAAAAAATATTAACACAGTGGTAACAAAAGTTATGTATATTATTGGGGCATGGAATCCAATTACTACACTGAAATTTGAGTGCCTCAAGACAAGCGGTTCAGTATATATGATAGGAAATGAGATACATCCTAGCGGTACCGTATTTCTTATCATAAATACCAAACCGCTTGTCTTGGGTCACTGAAATTGCAGTGTAGTAATTGGATTCCTTGCCCCTATGATATACATAACTTTTGTTACCACTGTGTTATTAGTTTTGAGAAAAATGCAAAAATATACCTAAATTATCGAGGGGTGTAGTACCTATAATGCATTCACATTGGCATTGTCTAGCTCCTGTGTAGAGATGCTCTCGCTCGATCTCTGGGGAAAATTTCACAATTTCTCCGTCATATATGCCTTGATTGCTGGAATTTTCTGATATTTGGATTTTGTAAACTACCAAGATCATCATGGTACCGTCAGAATTTCGAAATCGGAACGTTTTCTTTGTTTTTCTGTGGATTTTTATATTTATGGCGATGTCCAAATTTGGATATTATGGCAGTACATCAGCTCCGTGTAGAGAAAATCCAACAGTCGATACCGTTAACAACACCATACATTGATCAAGGTAAGAAAGTGATCAACTACTCCAATCATGACTTCTCTCTCTCTCTAAGGTCACATTGCATACACGTATGCAGGTGTGGTTCGTATGAGAGTATGCCATCGAATGCGGTCATCGGCAGCCCTGGTAGCCTCAGTGATGCTCAGGCCAGTGATAATTTTGATGTCGTCAAGCCAGCTCGCTGCAGGTCTTCCTCTCTTGCGTTTTCCCTCAACCATTCCTTGGACAATTGTTTTCTGAAGGCAGTGATGTCTGGTGATGTGGCCAAAGTATGATAACTTTCTAGAAATGATATCGGCTCGCAAGGTCTTCTGAACTCCAAGGTCTTGAAGAACCCACTCATTTGTTTTCCTCGCATTCCATGGAATCCTCAGGATTCGTCGATAGCACCACAGCTCGAAAGAATCCAGTCTCTTCCTGTCAGATAATTTCATCGTCCAGGATTCAGATCCATATGATGCCACAGCAAATGCTGTTGATTTTAGCAAACGAACCTTGAGGGATGAAGGAAGTTTACTTTTCCACAGTTTGGTCAGGTTTGAGACTACACCTCGAGCTATTGCCAATCTTCGTTTTATCTCCTGGGTGCAGTCACTTTTGGTGTTAATGATGGACCCCAGAAATTCAAAGCTTTCCACCTCTTCAAAAATCACCCTCTAAGGAAAAGTTTGCGTCTGTATCATTTCGTCCTGCGTCTATAATCATGACTTTCGTCTTCTTTGTGTTCAAGATCAGTCCCCTCTGTTCACTTGCCGATTTTATTGCATTCAATAGATCCATCAATTCCTGTTTGCTACTGCAAACCAGGGTTGCGTAACCTTAATGGGGTTAATTGCCCATTCACTCAACTTGTATGCAATAAACTGGCAAAACTGAACTTGCTCAGCAATTCTTGTACTAAACATCACAATGAAGCTAGTGATTTGTCTACAAAGAGTAGAGTTCGAAAACGCATAAGAAATCGTGGAACCCGTGGTTTTAAACGAACAGCTAGAACTATTGAAGTACGAACTACTGATCGCCTTAATATCGTATCAAACCCCGCTCTGCCAACCTGTCCGTTTTACATCCCCCAATTCAGCCCAATGATCCAAACAAATTGACCATGCATGTCTGGAACGCTTGGTCTATATGCAACAAGACTATAACTATGTGTTAGAGCATGATGTGGATATCTTAGTTGTGACTGAAACTTGGCTTAAAATTGATGATCATGTGAAAATTGGCGAGTTCACTCCTATTGGTTATGATTTTATAAAATGTTCCTAGACCAACACGGGGTGGTGGTGTAGGCATTCTTGTTAAGTCTGCCCTTGCATTAAAGACCGTGCTATTTGACATATCTCCAACAACATTTGAGTATGTCTCTGTTGTGGGTAAGGTAAAAGATCTGCGTTTCTTTGTCATAGACCATATCCCTCCAGTAAATAAATTCACGATTAAGCAGTTTCTTGAGGAGTTTGAAACATTCATGAGTGAAATTTTTCTTGTTAGTGGTAAAATACTGATTATTGGTGACTTTAATATTCACGATGATGAATATGAAAAATCTGAGGTAAAGCAATTCATAGACATTGTAGAAAATGCTGGGTTTACTCAACATGTTAACGTACCAACACACAAGGCTGGGCATACATTATTATTGATATCCTCATCTCACGCCCTGAAGATGATCTCATAAAGGACTGGTGTGTTCGTGATAGATTAATGTCTGATCACATGGGTTGTGTGTACCCTTCAAAGAAAGAAACCCCAGCCCATGAAAATCAAACATTCCTTTAGGAACTACCAGAACCTTGATGTTTAAACCTCTGTTGAAGATCTCCAAAGGGATCTTGTTGATAGAATGCCATCTAATGTTGATCGTTATGATAATTATATTTGAGCACTTTGAAACTACTCTTAAGAATACCATTGACAAGTACTGTCCTCTATCAACTAAATTTCGTACTGTTCGGCCGCGAATGCCATGGTATAACGAAACCATCCATGAGGTTAGGCGTGTCCGTAGGCGTTTGAAAATAAGTGGAATAAGAGCAAGTCCATTGTTGATAAAGAGATTTTTGTGGATCAAAAAGTACTTGTCAATGATTTGATCACCAAAGCAAAGTCTGAATACTTTCATGATAAGTTGTTTTCTGCGTGTAATAAAGACCAGTTCAGTATTCTTAACTCTCTTCTAAACATAAGCTCCAAAGTGCTCCCCACTTGCGATTCCGTATCTGACCTATCAAACAGGTTTGCCACTTTCTTTGTGAATAAGATCAAGAAGATTAGGGCAAAATCTTGACTCTAATGTTGAGGACAGTTTGGATCCTGTAAATGTCAACTTCTGTAGAAGCAGTTTAACATATGACAATGCTTCTAAAATTAAGTACAGGTATTGACTATTGTATGAACCAAAATGAGGAGATTGATGTCCCCTTGCAAGCTAACAGTTGTGACCTTTTGGAGCTACCTACCTACCTACCAGTCAGCTTCATGCATTTCTGCACATGCTGCCTGACTCAAGAGATGCTTCCAAGTCCTACGGCCCAGAGCTGCAACCTCAGCCTCCTTTACAGTCCACCCTAGGTCCAGCCTTGAGATGTCTCTGTGGATGACGTCTCTCCATGATGTCTTTAGACGACCAGATTTGCGTTTCCCATGGGTTGGCTTCCAAAGATAGAGCCTCTTGGGGGTGCGGTCTTCATCCATTCGTTGCAGATGGCCAAACCACTGTAGGCGGCGTTTCCTGATAACTGATGTGAGTTGGGGCTGTTTGGTCTTGGATCGAATACAGCTATTTGATATAATGTTGTGACCATATCACTCGAAGAATTTTGCGTTGGCAGCGCATGTCAAAGGCATCAAGTCTAGCCTCGTCCCTCACTGTGAGTGTCCAGCATTCAGCGGCATAAAGGAGTGTAGAGAGTACACAAGCATTGTAGAACTTCAGCTTGGTCTCCAGGTTGATGTTACGATCCTTCCACACCTTGTCCGTCCAGCTCTCTGAAGGCTCCTGTGGCTCTACCAATTCTGTTGTTCAGTTCTTTGACATTAGACCCGTCAGCACTGCAGTAGGCACCAAGGTACTTGTCTAGGGGTACAGTTGGTTTTGTAACATTGGACCGGCTGATGGACATGATCTCTGTCTTCTTATAGCTCATCTGGAGTCCTAGTTTACCGGTAGTAACACGAATGGCTTCGGTTGTCTCTGCCATCTTGGCATCAGTCTCTTCAAGGAGAGCTATATCATCAGCATAATCCAGATCAGCTAACTTTTCTTCTGGATATCTTGAACTCCTCCTTGGCAGTAGGATTAATCCTCTGTCAATGGCTAAGCCAAAGAGTAATGAAGACCAGATGTCACCCTGCCTGCCTGTGATGATCTTGAACCAGCTAGAAAGGGTCCCTTCTGCTTTCACTGCACAGGTTGTGTCCCGATATGAACTCCTTATGATGTTAATTATCTTTGGAGGTATTCCATAGATGCGGAGAATTTCCCACAAGGAGGGCCTGTGCACTGAGTCAAAAGCAGCATTGAAGTCAATGAAATTAATGAGGCAGGGTAGCTGTTGGTCCAAGCACTTTCCAATGATCTGGTTTAGGCTGAAAATTTGGTCTTGACAAGAACGACCCTTTCTGAAGCCTGCTTAGTTGTCTCTCATTTTCAGGTCTACTTCATCTTTTACTCTCTGGAGTAGAATGGTTGAAAAAACTTTTCCAGCGATGTCAAAGAGGGTGATGCCTCGGTTGTTACTACAGTAGGAGAGGTCTCCCTTCTTTGGCAAGGGTAGTGTTATGCCTTTCCCCACTCTGTTTTTGTAACCTAGTTCTTCCATACATGCTGGCAAATACAGAGCAACCCTTCTCCGATGACATCTCCACCATCCTTTAGGATTTCGGGAGTGATATTGTCTACTCCTGAAGTTTGTTTCGTTTTAAAAGACCAAGGGCTTTATCAACCTTCTTCCTAACTGGTGGATCCATATTGATGTTTGGTTCTTCTGCTTGGGTGAAGACAGAGAAATCTATGGTTTCCTCAGGTTCATCAGCATTGAGAAGAACTTTGAAGTGCTCAGACCATCTCTGAAGTCGTGCAGCTTCATCCTTGATGATGTTGCCATTGACATCTCTTATCTGAGATGCTCTCCTGGAGGTTTTTCCAATTAAGATGTTCTTCATTTGGTATACTTCTTTCATGTTGTTACTTCTGGCAGCAGACTCAAGATCATCAGCAATCTTACTGTACCATGCTTTCTTATCATTCCTTAGGCTTGCTCTTGTCTGCCTATTGAGCTCACAATAGTCACTGCCAAGTGATGGTTTGGCTCTCTTTCTCCTTGATATCAATTCCCTAGATTCAGAGGAAATCCACTCTTCTTGCTTCCCTTTCCTGTATCCGAGATGTTCTCTTGCTGCTGAGTTCACAGTATCAGTGAAATTAGCCCACTCTTCGTTAATATCGGAGGTATCGTCCAATTCAGCAAGGATGTTGAATTTGCCGCAAATTGTAGCATTGAAGCTTGTGAGTATGTCTCTGTTTGACAGGTTTGAGGAGTTAAACTTCAACTGCTTCTTCTGTTGTTTCAGGACTGCCAGAGATAAGCGGACGGTTGTGATAACAAGATTGTGATCGCCTTCAACATCAGCCCCTCTGTATAATGAGTTTCTCCATTTTCTGTTAACCAAGGTGTGGTCAATCTGGTACACTGTTTTACCATCTGGAGAGTTCCATGTCAGCTTGTGGATGTTCTTGTGCGGAAAAAGGTGAGGAGACATCAATAAGGTCATGTGCGAGGCAGAAAGTCATTGTCGTTTAGGGCCCCTACAGCATGGCAGCCAAGCGCAAGTTTCCATGTATTCACATCATCTCCCAGTTGAGCATTCATGTCCCCAACTACAAGTTGTATGTCATGTTTAGGGATGTTTGATACCACATCATCCAGTAGGTTGTAGAAGGCATCCTTATTTGCAGTATCACCAGGACGGGTTTCACTGTTGGTAGGAGCATAGCATACTACTATGGTGAGTTTCACATGCTTGCAGTTGAATCTTGCTATGAGCAGCCTATCAGAAATGCATTCATATGACAGCAGGGATTTTGCAGCTGTGTGAGATAACAAAAGGCCGACTATTTCT
The DNA here is from genome assembly GCF_039555335.1 of Amphiura filiformis. Classification (NCBI taxonomy): domain Eukaryota; kingdom Metazoa; phylum Echinodermata; class Ophiuroidea; order Amphilepidida; family Amphiuridae; genus Amphiura; species Amphiura filiformis. The sequence continues at coordinate 52,728,449 of NC_092635.1, forward strand.
CTCTCTTCTGCTGGTGTCTGGACCGGAGTGTATGATCTCCCAATTGTTGTGTCTACTCCTTCCTTGGCCAGGCCAATGCAGTTCTGTCAGAGCGACTAAGTCCAACTTATATCTATCACATTCATCAATCAGCACATCGATCTTTCCTGGGGCATTGAGGCCCTGAACGTTCCAGTTTCCTATCTTGAGTTTTTGTGATGTTCATTGAAGTTGTTTCTTTTGGGTTGTACCTAGTATTCCTCCCTCTCATCGAGTTAATGGCTCCCTGGAAGGGCTTTCACCACTACCCTTCATATGGACTAGTTTAGTCTGAGGTGGCTTTTCGGTACGAGTTTTGGTAGTTTCTCTTTTGTCAGGTTTCGTAGTGAATAGGTTTTTACACTGGATGGGACACTAGCCCGTCGCAATAACCTATGCCTGGATGATGTATTTGAAGAATACACCTTGGTTAGGGGAATCCAGATAGGCTGCTTCCCCTTTTGACACTGTAGTAGTTAGAAACTGTTATCAATGTGTCCTTACTCACATAATCACGAAAACAAGAGGGGGAACCCTTTTTGGTTTAAATTAGGGTTTTCCTTCCCATACCCAGAGCCCCGTCGTTTTCCTCTGGCCGCAAAGCCTGAGTTATCCGCCTGGTACCAGCAAGGAGGTGGGGTTGAGTTGCAAGCAGAGTGGCAATTATGGACAAGTGGGCTGATGAAATTGCCACCTGTATATACAGCTGGGAGAGTTAAATCCAAATTAGAATGAAGAAGAGTATAAAGGGGAAGGCATGCAAGGAGAAATGCAGGGGTGAAATAAAACAGAGGTGAAAAATAAAGAGGAAAGCAAGCTGGAATTGCGCTTCTACCAGCCATATACCAAGTTGAGATCAATAAGTTGTGACGAAGTGGCTGATCTTATGAAAAAACTGTTAAATAAGTCATGCCTTCTTGGCCAAATACCGACTTGGCTTCTTAAGGAGAACTGAACTCTCTTCATTCCGGCTCTGACTAATATGATTAATGTATCTTTTACGGCTGGAGTGTTTCCGACTTCCCTTAAACAGGCGATTATTTCTCCAATAATTGGACGCAAATACGCCGATTTAATAATATCACTCTGACTCTTGGTGATGTAACAATAACACCTACTAAGTCTTTGCGGAACCTTGGCATCGTATTCGATCCTCCGTTGAGTATGAAAGACCAATTTTCTTCCATCATTAACTGTGTTAGCTTTCATCTCCGGAATTTGTCACGCATCCGCCGTTATATAACTCAAGATGCTTGTAAACTTGCTGTTCAGTCGCTCATTTTCTCTCGGATTGACTATGGCAATGCTTTGCTCTATGGTGCCAATGAAGGTGACTTAACGCGTTTGCAACGCCTTCAGAACAGGGCCGCCAGATTGATTATGCTTGTTGGCCGAGACCATCCTAGTGCTCCTTTACTACGTCTCCTTCATTGGCTGCCAATTCGCGAACGTATCAAGTTTAAAGTACTGGTCTACATCTTTAAATGCCTCCATTTACAATCCCCATCATATCTTCAAGAACTGATTTCGGTTAAAACGTCTGTATATGGGTCTGTATAAGGGTTGTCAGAGGCATACTGACATCCACTCCTACGGGAGAATCCAGGGGGGTGAGCAGCCAGCTCATTCCCTTGCCGGGTGGTAGTACTATATAGCCCCCAGATCCTGTCTGGGTGACCAACAGTGACCGAGCTACTTAACATCAACGTATCACTCGTCAACCCGCAACAGTGGCCAGCGTGACGAGTTAGGGCCACAACCCCCAACTAATATGGCAGCACAAAGTATGAAACGGCACTCAGTCCCCAGCAGCTCTCAAGTCCCTGACCACGGGAGCGGTTATGGTGAGGCGAGAGTAGAGGGTGCTAAGAATCACTGGGAAATGACAGGCTCCCTAAAGGAATTGACTATTTGCACATATAATGTGCGAACCCTCCTTGGCGAACCAAAACTTCATGAGTTGGAAAAAGAACTTGATCATATCACATGGGATATCCTCGGCCTATGCGAAGTTAGACGTCGTGTGGAAAATCTTCTGGAACTCAAGAGTGGACACACGCTTTACACAAGGGGTAAAGATAATAGCAGCACTGGAGGAGTCGGCTTCCTAATACGAAAAGACTTGGCATCAAATGTTGTAAGCTACAAAAACCAGTCGGACAGAGTAGCACAAGTCATCATCAAAATCTCCAAAAGACAGACCATGAAAACCATTCAAGCGTATTTGCCAACAACCAGCTACCCAGATGAAGATGTAGATGCAGTCTACGAAGAAATTAACGAACTGCTCAACCAAGACAAAACAAATCACACAATCATTATGGGAGACTTTAATGCTGAAGTAGGAAAGAAAACAAACTCAAATGAAACCATGCTAGGAAAATATGGTGTGGGAGAGCGAAATGAAAGGGGGAAACAGGCTTCTAGAATTCACCGAAAGCAAGAACTTAAAAATCATGAATACCTTCTTCAAGCAAAAAGAATCTCGTAAGTGGACATGGCGAAGCCCAAATGGATTGTATCGAAATGAAATTGACTTCATCTTGACAAGCGAACCAAAAAATGTGAAAGATGTCTCAGTTCTAAACCGCTTCAACACTGGAAGTGATCACAGGCTAGTAAGAGCAAGGATCTCCATCAACTTGAAACTGGAAAGATACAAACTCGTGCAAAAAAAAAGAAGGATGCAGGTCAATCTGGATAAGCTACAACAGAACAAAGAAGAATTCCAGATGAAGCTGCAAAACAAGTTTGATCTCCTGAAGGATGAAGCAGAAGACCTAGGTGTAAATGATATCTGTGAAAGACTTACAAACACAATCCTAGATTGTGCTTTGGAGACAGCAGGGAAAAAAGACCCACAGAAGATAGACAAGATTTCAAAGGAAACTTTTGAAATGATGAAACGGAGACGGGAAATGAAGAACACGATTGGAATCCAACATATCGAGTATACAGAATTATGCAAAACCATAAGGAAGCGAATGACAAATGAAATCCGAGCACACAACACAAAGATGATTCAGAAAACTCTTGAAGATAACAAAAGCTACAAGAAAACAAAGCAAGGACTTGCCACTGGAAAATCTCAAATAATAGCACTGAAGAGGAAGACGGAAACATAATCTCAGACAGAGAATTAGTCATCAAGCGGGTAGAAGAGTTCTACCAAGATCTCTACTCCAGCAAAGTCCAAATAACTCCACCAATTATAGACGTTGAAAGTGCAGAAGAGAATATACCACCAATTGGAGAGGATGAAGTTGACAACATGAAAAGAGGTTAAGCACCAGGAGAAGATGGAGTGCTAGTCGACATTCTCAAGGATGGAGGCAGCGCAGTAAAGGCAGAGCTTGCAAAGCTATTCACACTATGTATCCAGACTAACCAGACACCGGACAGTTGGAATAATGCCCTTATAATTCTCATCCACAAGAAAGGGAACATCAAAGACTTGAAGAACTACAGACCAATCAGCTTACTCTCAAACACATACAAACTTTTCACGAAAGTTCTTACAAATCGGATTACCAACATCCTTGACTTTAACCAACCCAGGGAACAGGCGGGGTTCCGGAGCGGTTATTCAACCATGGATCACCTTCATGTCATCAACCAAATTGTTGAAAAGATGGGTGAATATAGACAGCCACTATGCCTTGGATTCATTGACTACGAAAAAGCTTTTGATAGCATTGAGATCCAGGCAGTCATCACAGCCCTCAAACAACAAAGCTTCCATCCTGGATACATCCAGATAATAGATACTGTCTACAGCAAGGGCACTTCAACAATCCGCCTCCACAAGGACAGTGATAAGATATCTATCCAACGAGGGGTGCGACAAGGTGATACCATTTCACCTAAACTGTTTAATGCGGCACTTCAAGAAATTATACGTCACCTGGACTGGGAAAGCAAGGGCATTAGCATAAACGGAGACAACCTGAGTCACCTTCGCTTCGCAGATGACATAGTCATAATAACAGACAATGCTTAAGACCTAAGAGAAATGATCAATGATCTCAACCAGAGAAGCAATCAAGTGGGACTAAAGATAAACATGAAAAAGACAAAAGTCATGTTCAACCAGTTTGCCACAGAACAGCTGGTCATGGTAGGGAACACAGAAATAGAAAAGGTGGACCAATATGTGTACTTAGGACAACTAATCATAATGACTCACAATCACATGGATGAAGTAAAGAGGAGGACTAGGGCTGGTTGGTGTGCATTTGGCAAGCTCAATGACATCATGAGAAGTAAGATGCCAACTTGTCTGAAACGAAAGGTTTTCAACCAATGTGTACTACCAGCCATGACCTATGGAGCTGAAACATGGTCACTTACTAAGAGGATGGAGCAAAAACTGAAAACTGCACATCAGAGCATAGAAAGATGTATGCTGGGCTACACCAAAAGGGACAGGAAAACAGTGGCATAGATCAGGAGCCAAACAGAAGTTACAGACATAATCCACACAATAAAGATGAAGAAGTGGCATTGGGCTGGCCATCTTGCAAGATCAACAGATAATAGATGGACAAAGAATGTCACAGAATGGAGGCCTTGGCTGGGCTCAAGACACCAAGGCAGACAGAAAGTCAGATGGAGGGATGAGATAGCAAGTTTCATAGGAATCAGGTGGATGGCAAAAGCAAATGACAGGAAACTTTGGTGCCAACTTGGGAGGCTTTCGCCCTGCAGTGGGCTGAATACGGCTGATGATGATGATGATGATGCCACTCGTTCGTCAAAGGACAAAACACTTCTGTCTCAACCAAAAACCAAGACACGTACTGACGATCATTCATTTGAATCATGTGCACCCCGGATATGGAATTATCTAACTCGTGACATCAGGGAAGCTGGTACACTCCAGCTTTTCAAAACAAATCTGAAAACATACCTGTTCAAGTAGTTATTATCCGATTGTCATGACATATATTATGCTCTGTATTGTTTGTATTAGTTGATGTCTCTGATTCATGTACCTGTATATATTTTCTTGCAAAGCGCTCCGTTCTTTGTGGGCGCTCAATAAATGCCTATTATGTTATGTTATGTTATGTTATGTTATGTTATGTTATGTTATGTTATGTTATGTTATAATTATGTTATTTTACTTCAATAGAATCTCATATGTACCACCAGTGTGATTATAACGAGCTACCAGTCCATCCATCCTGATGATAGGCGAGATAAGAAGCAATTAGTTGATAATTGAAAGACGGATACATAATCTTGCATATCAATTCTAATTGTGATTCACAAGAACATACTTAAGGCTATCCATCCTAGTTTGTAACAGTACGATCAATGAATAGAACTAACCTTATTAAGTGCATTCACATTGGCATTGTGCTTTAATAGAATCTCACATGTACCAGTGTAATCATTGCGAGCTGCCATGTGGAGAGCAGTCCATCCATCCTGATGATAGGAGAGATGATAAACGTTACATTTAGTAATTAATCATTGCGTAAGTATATACAAGTGCATTCACATTAGCATTGTACTTTAATAGAATCTCGCATGTTCCAAGAGTGTGATTATAACGAGCTGCCAAGTGGAGAGCAGTCCATCCATCCTGATGATAGGAGAGATGATAAACGTTACATTTAGTAATTAGTTAGTCATTTCTGATTGAAAGACTTAAGTCATAATCTTGCATATGATAATCACACAGACTACTACAGACCATGTATCAACAGTCAAAGTCCCCGTGTATTGTATAGTGTGATTTCTCGCATATTCATGAGGGCCGATTGTTCGATTGTGCCGTGTCTAACAATCACGCAAGCGTTGCGTGCCTCCGCGTATATGCGATAGAGCATTGCGTGCCTTCGCGGTTACGCGATAGACCATAAAATACGCGGTAATTGCGTAACAGTTTTGCCTGTCGCATTTCATGGAACAATCGGCCCTCATTATCGGGTGATGCGGAGACTTTGAGTGCTGTACTTCGTCTGTTATCCTTTTCGTCCATGGATAATCAGTTCGGTCAAATCTCCAGATTAGGAAATGTAACAAATGTAGTAACACATTACAAAAACAGGAAATGTCGATCCCAAAATGCATTGCGCATAGGTTTACATAATTCAAATTTATAGTTTAATATCGACCGTGAAAGTATGACTTTTTTCATAATATTTTCTTACCGAAAATATCGAGGAATGCTAAAACAACAACATTTGGTAGTACTATATAGCCCCCAGATCCTGTCTGGGTGACCAACAGTGACCGAGCTACTTAACATCAACGTAGCCCTCGTCAACCCGCAACAGTGGCCAGCGTGACGAGTTAGGGCCACAACCCCCAACTAATATGGCAGCACAAAGTATGAAACGGCCCTCAGTCCCCAGCAGCTCTCAAGTCTCTGACCACGGGAGCGGTTATGGTGAGGCGAGAGTAGAGGGTGCTAAGAATCACTGGGAAATGACAGGCTCCCTAAAGGAATTGACTATTTGCACATATAATGTGCGAACCCTCCTTGGCGAACCAAAACTTCATGAGTTGGAAAAAGAACTTGATCATATCACATGGGATATCCTCGGCCTATGCGAAGTTAGACGTCGTGTGGAAAATCTTCTGGAACTCAAGAGTGGACACACGCTTTACACAAGGGGTAAAGATAATAGCAGCACTGGAGGAGTCGGCTTCCTAATACGAAAAGACTTGGCATCAAATGTTGTAAGCTACAAAAACCAGTCGGACAGAGTAGCACAAGTCATCATCAAAATCTCCAAAAGACAGACCATGAAAACCATTCAAGCGTATTTGCCAACAACCAGCTACCCAGATGAAGATGTAGATGCAGTCTACGAAGAAATTAACGAACTGCTCAACCAAGACAAAACAAATCACACAATCATTATGGGAGACTTTAATGCTAAAGTAGGAAAGAAAACAAACTCAAATGAAACCATGCTAGGAAAATATGGTGTGGGAGAGCGAAATGAAAGGGGAGACAGGCTTCTAGAATTCACCGAAAGCAAGAACTTAAAAATCATGAATACCTTCTTCAAGCAAAAAGAATCTCGTAAGTGGACATGGCGAAGCCCAAATGGATTGTATCGAAATGAAATTGACTTCATCTTGACAAGCGAACCAAAAAATGTGAAAGATGTCTCAGTTCTAAACCGCTTCAACACTGGAAGTGATCACAGGCTAGTAAGAGCAAGGATCTCCATCAACTTGAAACTGGAAAGATACAAACGCGTGCAAAAAAGAAGGATGCAGGTCAATCTGGATAAGCTACAACAGAACAAAGAAGAATTCCAGATGAAGCTACAAAACAAGTTTGATCTCCTGAAGGATGAAGCAGAAGACCTAGGTGTAAATGATATCTGTGAAAGACTTACAAACACAATCCTAGATTGTGCTTTGGAGACACAGGAAAAAAGACCCACAGAAGATAGACAAGATTTCAAAGGAAACTTTTGAAATGATGAAACGGAGACGGGAAATGAAGAACACGATTGGAATCCAACATATCGAGTATACAGAATTATGCAAAACCATAAGGAAGCAAATGACAAATGAAATCCGAGCACACAACACAAAGATGATTCAGAAAACTCTTGAAGATAACAAAAGCTACAAGAAAACAAAGCAAGGACTTGCCACTGGAAAATCTCAAATAATAGCACTGAAGAGGGAAGACGGAAACATAATCTCAGACAGAGAATTAGTCATCAAGCGGGTAGAAGAGTTCTACCAAGATCTCTACTCCAGCAAAGTCCAAATAACTCCACCAATTATAGACGTTGAAAGTGCAGAAGAGAATATACCACCAATTGGAGAGGATGAAGTTGACAACATGAAAAGAGGTTAAGCACCAGGAGAAGATGGAGTGCTAGTCGACATTCTCAAGGATGGAGGCAGCGCAGTAAAGGCAGAGCTTGCAAAGCTATTCACACTATGTATCCAGACTAACCAGACACCGGACAGTTGGAATAATGCCCTTATAATTCTCATCCACAAGAAAGGGAACATCAAAGACTTGAAGAACTACAGACCAATCAGCTTACTCTCAAACACATACAAACTTTTCACGAAAGTTCTTACAAATCGGATTACCAACATCCTTGACTTCAACCAACCCAGGGAACAGGCGGGGTTCCGGAGCGGTTATTCAACCATGGATCACCTTCATGTCATCAACCAAATTGTTGAAAAGATGGGTGAATATAGACAGCCACTATGCCTTGGATTCATTGACTACGAAAAAGCTTTTGATAGCATTGAGATCCAGGCAGTCATCACAGCCCTCAAACAACAAAGCTTCCATCCTGGATACATCCAGATAATAGATGCTGTCTACAGCAAGGGCACTTCAACAATCCGCCTCCACAAGGACAGTGATAAGATATCTATCCAACGAGGGGTGCGACAAGGTGATACCATTTCACCTAAACTGTTTAATGCGGCACTTCAAGAAATTATACGTCACCTGGACTGGGAAAGCAAGGGCATTAGCATAAACGGAGACAACCTGAGTCACCTTCGCTTCGCAGATGACATAGGTCTTGATCAATGATCTCAACCAGAGAAGCAATCAAGTGGGACTAAAGATAAACATGAAAAAGACAAAAGTCATGTTCAACCAGTTTGCCACAGAACAGCTGGTCATGGTAGGGAACACAGAAATAGAAAAGGTGGACCAATATGTGTACTTAGGACAACTAATCAACATGACTCACAATCACATGGATGAAGTAAAGAGGAGGACTAGGGGCTGGTTGGTGTGCATTTGGCAAGCTCAATGACATCATGAGAAGTAAGATGCCAACTTGTCTGAAACGAAAGGTTTTCAACCAATGTGTACTACCAGCCATGACCTATGGAGCTGAAACATGGTCACTTACTAAGAGGATGGAGCAAAAACTGAAAACTGCACATCAGAGCATAGAAAGATGTATGCTGGGCTACACCAAAAGGGACAGGAAAACAGTGGCATGGATCAGGAGCCAAACAGAAGTTACAGACATAATCCACACAATAAAGATGAAGAAGTGGCATTGGGCTGGCCATCTTGCAAGATCAACAGATAATAGATGGACAAAGAATGTCACAGAATGGAGGCCTTGGCTGGGCTCAAGACACCAAGGCAGACAGAAAGTCAGATGGAGGGATGAGATAGCAAGTTTCATAGGGATCAGGTGGATGGCAAAAGCAAATGACAGGAAACTTTGGTGCCAACTTGGGGAGGCTTTCGCCCTGCAGTGGGCTGAATACGGCTGATGATGATGATGATGATGATGCCACTCGTTCGTCAAAGGACAAAACACTTCTGTCTCAACCAAAAACCAAGACACGTACTGACGATCATTCATTTGAATCATGTGCACCCCGGATATGGAATTATCTAACTCGTGACATCAGGAAGCTGGTACACTCCAGCTTTTCAAAACAAATCTGAAAACATACCTGTTCAAGTAGTTATTATCCGATTGTCATGACATATATTATGCTCTGTATTGTTTGTATTAGTTGATGTCTCTGATTCATGTACCTGTATATATTTTCTTGCAAAGCGCTCCGTTCTTTGTGGGCGCTCAATAAATGCCTATTATGTTATGTTATGTTATGTTATGTTATGTTATGTTATGTTATAATTATGTTATTTTACTTCAATAGAATCTCATATGTACCACCAGTGTGATTATAACGAGCTACCAGTCCATCCATCCTGATGATAGGCGAGATAAGAAGCAATTAGTTGATAATTGAAAGACGGATACATAATCTTGCATATCAATTCTAATTGTGATTCACAAGAACATACTTAAGGCTATCCATCCTAGTTTGTAACAGTACGATCAATGAATAGAACTAACCTTATTAAGTGCATTCACATTGGCATTGTACTTTAATAGAATCTCACATGTACCAGTGTAATCATTGCGAGCTGCCATGTGGAGAGCAGTCCATCCATCCTGATGATAGGAGAGATGATAAACGTTACATTTAGTAATTAATCATTGCGTAAGTATATACAAGTGCATTCACATTAGCATTGTACTTTAATAGAATCTCGCATGTTCCAAGAGTGTGATTATAACGAGCTGCCAAGTGGAGAGCAGTCCATCCATCCTGATGATAGGAGAGATGATAAACGTTACATTTAGTAATTAGTTAGTCATTTCTGATTGAAAGACTTAAGTCATAATCTTGCATATGATAATCACACAGACTACTACAGACCATGTATCAACAGTCAAAGTCCCCGTGTATTGTATAGTGTGATTTCTCGCATATTCATGAGGGCCGATTGTTCGATTGTGCCGTGTCTAACAATCACGCAAGCGTTGCGTGCCTCCGCGTATATGCGATAGAGCATTGCGTGCCTTCGCGGTTACGCGATAGACCATAAAATACGCGGTAATTGCGTAACAGTTTTGCCTGTCGCATTTCATGGAACAATCGGCCCTCATTATCGGGTGATGCGGAGACTTTGAGTGCTGTACTTCGTCTGTTATCTTTTTCGTCCATGGATAATCAGTTCGGTCAAATCTCCAGATTAGGAAATGTAACAAATGTAGTAACACATTACAAGAACAGGAAATGTCGATCCCAAAATGCATTGCGCATAGGTTTACATAATTCAAATTTATAGTTTAATATCGACCGTGAAAGTATGACTTTTTTTATAATATTTTCTTACCGAAAATATCGAGGAATGCTAAAACAATAATGTTATAATAAAAACAATGAATGATGACCGTCATTAATTAAATTTGAGAAAATAAATAAATGAATTATTTTAATTGATATTCAAACCTCACACCAAATAAATAACAATTCACAACAGGTTTGCAGGATATACATGTTAAACAAATATCCAAAACAATATTCATGATTCAAGATGAAATAAAGTGTCAAACAAAGAAAATTACAAGGTTGCCGAATTCATTACGCATGCTCATGGACACATTATCTGATCAGGTACTGTATTTCCAGATCGATCACAGATTTATCATATTTCCTAAACAGGAAATTTTCCCACACTGATTGTAGTAGTGATTAACAAGAGCATGGGCAGGTTTTTCATACTAGTTTGTAACAATACGATCCATGAATAGAACTATAAACCCCTTGTCAAGTGCATTCACATTGGCATTGTACTTTAATAGAATCTCACATGTGCCACCAGTGTGATTATAACGAGCTGCCATGTGGAGAGCGGTCCATCCACCCTGATGATAGGAGAGATGAAAACCGTTACATTGAGTAATTAGTTAAAAACTGCTGATTGAAAAGACGATTTATAACCTTGCATGTCAATTCAAATATTGATTCACAAGAACATAGGTTTTCCATACTACACCAGGCACAAAAAGAAACTCGTCAGTTATATTCATCCTTGCTGTTCAATAACTTGATAATTTTGGATTATTCTGAAATATACATTTTGTTAATTGGACTTTCCTTTCTCATTTGACACCCTGTTCGTGAACATTGAGCAAGAATTGACAAAGATATGCGCCTCCAAACTCTCAAACCCCAAAATGAAAAGTTGCAATTTTAACGATTCAATTGTGCATGTTACACTGTGTGCTTTATTGATTGGCCCGTGGTGATTGTGTGCAATACAACGATGCGTTCGAAAATCGTTGAAAATGCAACTTTTGATTTTGGGGTTTGAGGCTTTTGAGGCGCATATCTTGGTCAATTCTTGTTTGTTTTTCACGACCAGGGTGTCAAATGAGAAAGCAAAGTCCAATTAACAAAATGTATATTTCAGAATAATCCAGAATTATCAAGTTATTGAATAGCAAAGATGAATATAACTGACGAGTTTCTTTTTGTGCCTGGTGTAGTTTGTAACAATGCGATCCATGAATAGAACTAACCTTGTCAAGTGCATTCACATTGGAATTGTACTTCAATAGAATCTCACATGTACCACCAGTGTGATTGTAACGAGCTGCCAAGTGGAGAGCAGTCCATCCATCCTGGTGATAGGAGAGATGAGAAGCGTTACATTTAGAAATTAGTTATAGCTGATTGAAAAGACGAAATCTTGCATATCAATGCTTATAGTGATTACAAGAACATGGGGTTTCCACACTAGTTTGTAACAATACGATCCATGAGTAGAACTAACCTTTTCAAGTGCATTCACATTGGCATTGTACTTCAATAGAATCTCACATGTACCAGTGTGATCATTTCGAGCTGCCAAGTGGAGAGCAGTCCATCCATCCTGATCATAGGAGAGAAGATTACGGTTACATTGAGTAATTAGTTAGCCATTGCTGATTGAAAAGACAGATTCATAACCTTGCATATCAATTCTAATAGTGATTCACAAGAACATAGGTTGTTCACACTAATTTGTACAAAAATACGATCCATAAATAGAACTAACCTTGTCAAGTGCTTCCACGTTGGCATTGTACTTCAATAGAATATCACATGTACCAGTGTGACCACCAGAAGCCGCCTCGTGGAGAGCAGTAGATCCATCATGATGCTAGGAGAGATAAGAAGCGTTCATTTAGTAATTAGTCATTCCTGATTGAAAAGACAGATTCGTAAGCGCAAGTGCATTCACATTTGCATTGTACTTTAACAGAATCTCACATGTACCAGTGTGATTATAACGAGCTTTTAGGTGGAAAGCAGTCCATCCATCCTGATGATAAGAGAGATGAAATGCGTTTCTTTTAGTAATTAGTTAGTCATTGATGATTGAAAGTTGGATTCGTAATCTTACATATCAATTCTAATTATGATTCACAAGAACATAGGATCTCCATATTAGTTTGTAACATTAAGATCCATGAATGGAACTAACTTTGTTAAATGCATTCACATTAGCATTGTTCTCCAGAAGAATCACACATGTACCAGTGTGGCCACCGCAAGCTGCCAAATGGAGAGCAGTAAGTCCATACTGATGATAGGAGAAATGAGAACCGTTACATTTAGTAATTAGTTAGTCAATTACTCTGATTCAAAAGACGATTCATAATCATTTCGGTACATTTAGTAATATTATTAGTCATTCCTGATTGAAAGACGGATTCATAATCTTACATATGATAATCAGTTCGGGCACATTTTCCCAGATTAGGAAATGTAACAAATCTGGTTACACATTACCATCAGATCAGGAAATGTCGATCCCAAAATGCATAGCGCATATGTTTACATAATTCAAATTTATAGCCTAAAATCGAACGTTAATGTATTTTTTCCAATATATTTATAAGATATTTAGGAATGCTAAAGCAATTATTTTATAGTAAAAACAATGAATGATGACCTTTATTATTTATACAAACCTCACGCCAACATGTTTGCATCATATTACATGTTTAACAAATATCCAAAACAAGATTAATGATCAACATAGTGCAGTTATTCTTAGAAACTGTGTATTGTGTATAGGAAAATGAACAGTAACTGCAGTATGAAGGTAAAATGAAGTGTCCAACAAAGAAAATTTCAAGGTTGCGGAATTCATCACACATGCACAAGGACACATTTCCTGATCAGGTAACGTATTTATAGATTTATCAGAGATTTATCATATTTCCTAAACAGGAATTTTGCCCACAATTGTGGTAGTGATTAACAAGAACATAGTCAGGTTTTCCATACTAGTTTGTAATAATACGATCCATGAACAGAACTAACCGTGTTAAGAGCATTCACATTGGCATTGTACTTTAATAGAATCTCACATGTACCACCAGTGTGATTGTAACGAGCTGCCAAGTGGAGAGCAGTCCATCCATCCTGGTGATAGGAAAGATGAGATGCGTTACATTTGGAATCAGTTATTGCTGATTGAAAAGACGAAATCTTGCATATCAATTTTAATAGTCATAAGAACAGGTTTTTCATAGTTTGTAACAATACGATCCATAAATAAAACTAACCTTTTGAAGTGCATCCACATTGGCATTGTACTTCAATAGAAGCTCACATGTACCAGTGTGACCACCATAAGCCGCCTTGTGGAGAGCCGTCCATTCATCCTGATGATAGGAGAGATGAGAAGCGTTAAACATTTTAGTAATCGGTTTATAGTCATTGCTGATTAAAAGAAGAGTAATAATCATAAAGACGATTTATAATCTTGCATATCAATACTTATAGTGATGCACATTAACATAATATTATAGTCAGGTTTTCCATATTCGTTTGTAACATTTAAATCCATGAATAGAACTAACGTTTTCAATTGCATTTACATCGGCATTGTTATCCAGAAGAATCTCACATGTACCAGTGTGATCATTCTGAGCCGCCAAGTGGAGAGCAGTGTATCCATCCTAATGATATGAGAAATGAGAACCGTTACATTTAGTAATCAGTTATTGATGATTTAAAAGACGCTTCATAATCAGTTCGGTACGATTTCCTTTTCAAAGGATTTTACCTATTATACATGGCATATTTGTTCATTTTTGGAGGTTTTACCCAGACTTCAATGGGTAAATGAGAAATGACAATGTTTGGACTTGATATGTAGCGAAAGTACATGAAGGAATAATGCTTCCAACGACAGAATGTTGCCTTGTTTTGCGCATTTCTGGATCAAAAAAGGAAAAAGGCTTGACTCATAATTATCTCTTTCGTAAAATCGCTATTACTTTTAAGATGGAAAGCATTACTCAAATTCACCACAGAGCTGTACGACTTGCACATGTAACAAATCTTTCCAACTATAGGTATGTTTACAAAACAAATAAGTATGAGACAATACCGTATGGCGTATTGACACGGAAGTACACAAAATGCGGGGGCAAATTTCTATCGCTGCTTTTCACATACAATGCATCATGGGTAAACTCCAAAGAAATAGCGATCCTCCAGAAATGGAAATCATATCGAACTGATAATCTTGCATATCAATTCTAATAATGATTCAAAAGATCATAGTAAGCTTTTCCATACAAGTTTGTAACAGTAAGATCCATTGCATGTTGAAAAGACGGATTCATAATACAGCAGTACTCGCCGTACGCCAGAGTTTATAGAATGCTGATAAAATAAGAAAATTTGTAATGCTATTTTATTGCACATTCTAGGGAAGCGTGGTTACCTTTTTGAAATCGCCGAGTGGGAGGGTTTTCAATGAAATATTTTTTGTGTTAAAACTGAAGCATCCTATGTATAAAAGAATATATGAATATTAACTGCACATCGTATATAACGATTCGTGATACCTAATCGTGCTAAAATTTATGTGGTTTAGGAGACAGAGAATTTCATTTCAATTTTATATTTTTCTCATACTGATGATAGGAGAAATGAGAACTGTTACATTTAGTAATTAGTTAGTCATTGCTGATTCAAAAGACGATTCATAATCATTTCGGTACATTTAGTAATATTATTAGTCATTCCTGATTGAATATGATAATCATTTCGGGCACATTTTCCCAGATTAGGAAATGTAACAAATCTGGTTACACATTACCATCAGATCAGGAAATGTCGATCCCAAAATGCATAGCGCATATGTTTACATAATTCAAATTTATAGCCTAAAATCGAACGTTAATGTATTTTTTCCAATATATTTATAAGATATCTAGGAATGCTAAAGCAATTATTTTATAGTAAAAACAATGAATGATGACCTTTATTATTTATACAAACCTCACGCCAACATGTTTGCATCATATTACATGTTTAACAAATATCCAAAACAAGATTAATGATCAACATAGTGCAGTTATTGTTAGAGACTGTGTATTGTGTATAGGAAAATGAACAGTAACTGCAGTATGAAGGTAAAATGAAGTGTCCAACAAAGAAAATTTCAAGGTTGCGGAATTCATCACACATGCACAAGGACACATTTCCTGATCAGGTAATGTATTTATTGATTTATCAGAGATTTATCATATTTCCTAAACAGGAATTTTGCCCACAATTGTGATAGTGATTAACAAGAACATAGTCCGGTTTTCCATACTAGTTTGTAATAATACGATCCATGAACAGAACTAACCGTGTTAAGTGCATTCACATTGGCATTGTACTTTAATAGAATCTCACATGTACCACCAGTGTGATTGTAACGAGCTGCCAAGTGGAGAGCAGTCCATCCATCCTGGTGATAGGAAAGATGATATGCGTTACATTTGGAAATCAGTTATAGCTGATTGAAAAGACGAAATCTTGCATATCAATGCTAATAGTGATTACAAGAACATAGGTTTTTCACACTAGTTTGTAACAATACGATCCATGAATAGAACTAACCTTGTTAAGAGCATTCACATTGGCATTGTACTTTAATAGAATCTCACATGTACCACCAGTGTGATTGTAATGAGCT
This sequence comes from Amphiura filiformis, assembly GCF_039555335.1. Classification (NCBI taxonomy): domain Eukaryota; kingdom Metazoa; phylum Echinodermata; class Ophiuroidea; order Amphilepidida; family Amphiuridae; genus Amphiura; species Amphiura filiformis. Next base: position 52,744,776 of record NC_092635.1, read on the forward strand.
GCCAAGTGGAGAGCAGTCCATCCATCCTGGTGATAGGAAAGATGAGATGCGTTACATTTGGAATCAGTTATTGCTGATTGAAAAGACGAAATCTTGCATATCAATTTTAATAGTCATAAGAACAGGTTTTTCATAGTTTGTAACAATACGATCCATAAATAAAACTAACCTTTTGAAATGCATCCACATTGGCATTGTACTTCAATAGAAGCTCACATGTACCAGTGTGACCACCATAAGCCGCCTTGTGGAGAGCCGTCCATTCATCCTGATGATAGGAGAGATGAGAAGCGTTAAACATGTTAGTAATCGGTTTATAGTCATTGCTGATTAAAAGAAGAGTAATAATCATAAAGACGATTTATAATCTTGCATATCAATACTTATAGTGATGCACATTAACATAATATTATAGTCAGGTTTTCCATATTCGTTTGTAACATTTCAATCCATGAATAGAACTAACCTTTTCAATTGCATTTACATCGGCATTGTTATCCAGAAGAATCTCACATGTACCAGTGTGATCATTCTGAGCCGCCAAGTGGAGAGCAGTGTATCCATCCTAATGATATGAGAAATGAGAACCGTTACATTTAGTAATCAGTTATTGATGATTTAAAAGACGCTTCATAATCAGTTCGGTACGATTTCCTTTTCAAAGGATTTTACCTATTATGCATGGCATGTTTGTTCCTTTTTGGAGGTTTTACCCAGACTTCAATGGGTAAATGAGAAATGACAATCTTTGGACTTGATATGTAGCGAAAGTACATGAAGGAATAATGCTTCCAACAACAGAATGTTGCCTTATTTTGCGCACTTCTGGACTCATAATTATCTCTTTCGTAAAATCGCTATTGCTTTTAAGATGGAAAGCATTACTCAAATTCACCACAGAGCTGTACGACTTGCACATGTAACAAATCTTTCTAACTATAGGTATGTTTACAAAACAAATAAGTATGAGACAATACCGTATGGCGTATTGACACGGAAATACACAAAATGCCGGGGCAAATTTCTATCGCTGCAAAATAATCTCCTTTCATGGCCGGGCTTTCATGTTCAAACCATTTTCACATACAATGCATCATGGGTAAACTCTCAAGAAATAGCGATCCTCCAGATCCATTGCATGTTGAAAAGACGGATTCATAATCTTGCATATTGTGACGGAACCGAGCGGCTAGGTACTTAGCAAGTGGTTTTATTGGTGGGTTTGCCGGAGCTGGAATCCGGCTACGCACTGGAGGAGTCTGTGATGGACCACAAGAGAAGACTTCGGCGACACTTTGTTCTACTTTCTTGAAACTTATTTATTACTACAGTTTGTCAGATCAACAATATGGATAACTCTGGCTTCGACTCAACACTTCACTTATACAGTAGGAAGTCAAACTATATCCTTAACATCTCTTTACTTTCTATCACTAAAGCCTGACATGCTGAAATCCAAAAGGTCTACTATTTCGTTTCTTCACACTGAGATCTGGGACTTGAAGCTCTACTGGTCCTAAACTGAAAGACATGTCACGTGAACTTGCTATTTTCAAACTTGCTACTTGAACTGCTAAGATTGTAACCACATCTAAGAAGCGTTTTGGCCTATGTCTCTTATCCTATAACAGCTAGATCCACAACAGGCGAGCAAACCAGAACAGCAGAACAATGGAACAGGCTGAATCCCCAGCACTGTTTAGGCACAAATATGACTATCCTCGGAGCTTCCACGTTCCAATTTTATTCGGCCTCATCAATCCCAGTAATGCTTTGCGCGAATCACAAAATAAAATAAATTAAGGGCGCGCATCACCAAGAATAAATTTCGACTCCTGTTACAATATCAATAACCAGGGGTTTGAAAGAGAGTCTTTATGCCGGTTCTTCATGAACAAATTGCATCAAAAGAATCCATACATTGGGGTAAAAGGTCAGTTTAAAACATATTGACTACTGCTCGTATTTCAAATTTCGCAATGGTAACAATGTGTCACAGCTCAATTTATTGTCAGAGTATGACATGTAAGCAAGTAAGCTTAAACATTGCAACTAGAATCCATTTGGCAGCGGTTCTCGGCTGGGCGCGATTACCAGGCTAATGGTGACATGCCCATATGACAGTTTTTACTAATTTGACCTCAGATGACCCCTGGCGACCCCAAAATGACCTTCCAAAAATTTGGCTCTAAATGTCGACTGTACCCACCAAGTTTCATGCCCATACATTTTTTAGTAATTTGACCTCAGATGCCCCCTGAGTGACCTTGGATGACCCCAAAATGACTTAAACTTATAACTCTAAATGTTGACTGTACCCACCAAGTTTCATGCCCATATATGAGTTTTTATTAATTTGACCTCAGATGACCCGTGGTGACCTTGGATGGCCCCAAAATGACCTTCAAAAATGTTGCTTTAAATGTTGACTGTACCTACCAAGTTTCATGCCCATACGACACTTTTTAGTAATTTGACCTCAGATGACCCCTGGGAGGGGACCCGGGGTCAGATGACTTAACGAACATAAACATCTTCTTGCCAGGACAGAACTACACCCACCCACCGAATTTGAGCCTCGTACGACCTAGTTTCATGCCCATATGACAGTTTTTAGTCATTTGACCTCAAATGACCCCTGGGTTGTCAGAGGCATACTGACATCCACTCCTACGGGAGAATCCAGGGGGTGAGCAGCCAGCTGATTCCCTTGCCGGGTGGTAGTACCATATAGCCCCCAGATCCTGTCTGGGTGACCAACAGTGACCTAGACCTCTCCGTAGTCCACTTGCCCATTTTGCATACTCTGGCCATTACATTTAAGCATAAAACTCTGATTTATATTGATTTGTGTGCAACTGATAGATTTTCACATCTGTATCTGATCTTTTCAGTCGCCGCACTCCCTCTGTTTGTTAGCTTCCCAAGTGGACTACTGACTTTGTCTTGCGGTTAAGATTTTTAACACGGGACTCTATGGAGAGTTAAACTAAAATTGGCCATGATGTAATGCATCTTTAAATGGATCTGCCTTGTGATTGGTCGCCCATATCTCGCTATTGTTTAAATCTTCCGGGCCCGCGCCATTACCATTAACTACACCGTACACAACTATCTGTGGTATTTGCGGCGCTTTTGTGTTGACGCGAAAGTTAATCTCTCATCAAACATCTAGCGCGTCTTGTAATATACCATGCTTAGTACTTGTGGTTAATGGACTGATAAACAAGTATGTTTGACTGTGTGTTTTTAGAGAGCAAAGTCCCGGGGTAAAGTTCTGCTTAAAATTCAAAGTCCATAGTCGGATTTTCGGGGTTCGCTATCAATAAACTGGTAGATTCCAAAATCAGAATTGTTCAGTATTAAAGTGAGCCATTATAATTATGCAAGATAATGTTGCATTCAGTTACTTTTATTGTCACTAATTATCTGACATTTTTTAACTCTTTATGACCATTTTACTATTGAATGCTTTAATTTTAATAAACATCAGTATAATTTTGAGTTCAACGAAATGGGTTCATCATGACTAATAATAACATATTTTTAATAAAATTCGACTATGGCATAGTCTAACAGTGACCGAGCTACTTAACATCAACGTAGCACTCGTCAACCCGCAACAATGGCCAGCGTGACGAGTTAGGGCCACAACCCCCAACTAATATGGCAGCACAAAGTATGAAACGGCCCTCAGTCCCCAGCAGCTCTCAAGTCCCTGACCACGGGAGCGGTTATGGTGAGACGAGAGTAGAGGGTGCTAAGAATCACTGCGAAAGGACAGGCCTCCTAAAGGAATTGACTATTTGCACATATAATGTGCGAACCCTCCTTGGCGAACCAAAATTTCATGAGTTGGAAAAGGAACTTGATTATATCACATGGGATATCCTCGGCCTATGCGAAGTTAGACGTCGTGGGGAAAATCTTCTGGAACTCAAGAGTGGACACATGCTTTACAGTGTAAAGCATGTGCCCACTCTTGAGTTCCAGAAGATTTTTATTAAAATTAAAACATATCATGTTCGGTATCAAATTAAAGCTATTTTCATATAGTATTCAATACCAAGGATAGGGATAAACAGATAATCAGATACATAAATGGCCGCTAACATACAAAATGGGCCGCCAAAATCAATTCATCGAGCTAGTAAAAATAGGAGATTGGACACCTGACATGAATATTAAAATAATAACACACAAAATCCCGTACTAATTGCGCGCACATTTTTTCCAATATATTTATAAGATATCTAGGAATGCTAAAGCAATTATTTTATAGTAAAAACAATGAATGATGACCTTTATTATTTATACAAACCTCACGCCACCATGTTTGCATCATATTACATGTTTAACAAATATCCAAAACAAGATTAATGATCAACATAGTGCAGTTATTCTTAGAGACTGTGTATTGTGTATAGGAAAATGAACAGTAACTGCAGTATGAAGGTAAAATGAAGTGTCCAACAAAGAAAATTTCAAGGTTGCGGAATTCATCACACATGCACAAGGACACATTTCCTGATCAGGTAATGTATTTATAGATTTATCAGAGATTTATCATATTTCCTAAACAGGAATTTTGCCCACAATTGAGGTAGTGATTAACAAGAACATAGTCAGGTTTTCCATACTAGTTTGTAATAATACGATCCAAGAACAGAACTAACCGTGTTAAGAGCATTCACATTGGCATTGTACTTTAATAGAATCTCACATGTACCACCAGTGTGATTGTAACGAGCTGCCAAGTGGAGAGCAGTCCATCCATCCTGGTGATAGGAAAGATGAGATGCGTTACATTTGGAATCAGTTATTGCTGATTGAAAAGACGAAATCTTGCATATCAATTTTAATAGTCATAAGAACAGGTTTTTCATAGTTTGTAACAATACGATCCATAAATAAAACTAACCTTTTGAAGTGCATCCACATTGGCATTGTACTTCAATAGAAGCTCACATGTACCAGTGTGATCCTTTTGAGCCGCCATGTGGAGAGCAGTCCATTCATCCTGATGATAGGAGAGATGTGAAGCGTTAAACATTTTAGTAATCAGTTTATAGTCATTGCTGATTAAAAGAAGAGTAATAATCATAAAGACGATTTATAATCTTGCATCCCGTACTAATTGCGCGCGCACACACACCCCAGCCTCCCCAAACACACACTCACCCCGCGTGCAAATATTGACATATATATGTTAATCATATTTAGATTATGACTTCGTTTTGTATATTATAACATTTTAAAGTGCCATGGAAAATGTAACCAAAAACGTTTCCATATCTTTTATGTTAAACAAATATCCATAACAATTCATGATCAAAGGTAACATAAAGTGTCCAACAAAGAAAATTACAAGGTTGCCGAATTCATCACACATCCACAAGGACGCAGTTCCTGATCAGGTAATAAATTTCCAGATTTGTCACAGATTTATCACATTTTCTAAACAGGAAATTTGCCTGGACTAATAATTGTAGTAGTGTTTAACAAGAACATAGTCAGGTTTTCCATACTAGTTTGTAACAATACCATCCATGAATAGAACTAACCTTGTTAAGTGCATTCACATTGACATTGTTCTTCAATAGAATCTCACATGTACCAGTGTGATCATTTTGAGCCGCAATATGGAGAGCAGTCCGTCCATCCTGATGATAGGAGAGACAAGAAGCGTTAGTAATTAGTTATTGCTGATTGAAACACATGTGCCATCAGTGTGATTATAGCGAGCCGCCATGTGGAAAACAGTCCATCCATCCTAATGATAGATAAGACGATAAATGTGGAAAAGACGGATTCATAATCACTTCTAATAGTGGTTTACAATTACAAGAACATCTGATTTCCATACTAGTTTGTAACAATACGATCCATGAATAGAACTCACCTTGTCAAGTGCAAGTGCAAATGATAAGACAGATACGGCCTATAGCGTCAGAACAGTTGAGTACTGTCGTCCTGAATGATTGCTGATTGAAAGACGATTCATAATCTTGTGGTTCAATTATAATAGTGATTCTAAAGAACATATTTAGGTTTATATCCACACTAATTTGTGACAATAAGATACATGAATAAAACTAACCTCTCTAACAGCATTAACGTTGGCATTGTACTTCAATAGAATCTCACATGTACCAGTGTGATCTTCTTGAGCCGCCATGTGGAGAGCAGTCCATCCATCCTGATGATAGGAAAGATGAGAACCGTCACATTAAAGCCATATTATAACATTTGTGTAAAAATAGATTAGTATTTATTTTCCATAAAGGGTTAGCTTTTACTGTCATATATGTTCCCTTTTAATTTTGAGCCGAACAAGTGAGGTAAAGCATAGAAAATTGGAATTTACTACAAGCGCCCATGCATGTTACTCCCGCGGTTGTAATACGGTACGATCCTCTGGGTGTGTGTGTATGTGTATCCCGCACGCCGTATACGTATTGTGCATACGTGTTCGACTAATATTTCCATCATAATAATAAAACGCCGGTTCCATCGTTTTATTCAAAATCTCCGATTTTGACAAAACTTCAGCACTAAAGTCTTGATTTTTGCAGAGTATCTTTATTGACTAAAGTACATTACAATCGTGTGAAAAGCATAATTAAAATTTTTTGAGGGCGTTCTCCTCAGCAAATGTTTTAATATGGCTTGAAGTAATTAGTTAGAAACTGCTGATTGAAAAGAAGGGTTTAAAATCTTGCATATCACTTCTACTACATAGTCATTCACAAAAACGTAAGTAATCCATACTAAACATCTACCAAAGAGTAATTACGCCCCTTTATTACGAGACAAAACTCGAAATTTATCCAAATCTAAAGACTGGAATGGCACAACAATTCAAGTTAATTCTGTAAATTATGATACCTCATTTGTCTTGATAGCTCAACATTAGTAGCCATGGTGACTCTTTGAAAGGTTCTGAAGTCAGTGTACCATTACATTCTCTACATGACTGATCAAGGATGACCCGCGATGACCATTGGCGACCAGGCACTCTATCTACAAAAGCAACATTCTCAGTAGGTTTCGATGCAACTTTTGAATAGGCATCTTTTTCATTCAAAGGGTCACCATGGCAACAAATAATAGGCTATTAAGACGAATGAGGCATCAAAATTGGCAAAACAAAACTAGGTTTCCTTTTACTATTTCAGTTATAAAATATGATGTATAGATTTGGAGTTATCATCTCATAATAAAGAGGGTAATTACTTTTTGGTAGATATTTAGTTTGTAACAATAAGATCAATGAATAGAACTAAACTTTTCAAGACTTTTGAAGTGCATACAGTTTGGCATTGTACTTTAATAGACTCTCATATGTACTAGTGTAATCAAAAAGAGCTGCCGATTGGAGAGCAGTCCAACCTTCCTATCATCTTCCAGATGCGAACCGTTTCATTAAATAATTAGTTAGTCATTGCTGATTGAAGAGACGGAGTCACATTCTTGCATAGCGATTCACAAGAACACAGGTTACACTTATTTGTATCAATAAGATCCCGGGATTCTCGTTGGCATTGTACTTCAATAGAATCTCACATGTACCAGTGTGACCACCGGTAACACATTACAAGATCAGGAAATGTCGATCCCAAAATGCGTTGCGCATAGGTTTAAATAATTGAAATTTGTAGCTTAAAATCGACCGAGTATTTATTTATTACAATATTTTTTACAGAAAATATCTTGGAATGGTAAAACAAAAATTTTATAGTAAAAACATTGAATGATGACCTTTATTGATTAAATTTTAGAAAATAAATTAATTAATTGTTTTAATTAATATACAAACCTCACATCAAATGATTACCAACTCACAACAGATTTGCATGCACAATTCATCATACATGCACAAGGACACATTTTTGATCAGGTAATGTATATCCAGATTGGTCAAAGATTTATCAAATTTCTTAAACATGTTAAACAGCAGATTCGCCCAGACTGATAATTGTAGTAGTGATTACCAAGAACATAGTCAGGTTTTCCATATTAATTTGTAACAATACCATCAATGAATAGAACTAACCTCTTCAAGTGCATTCACATTGGCATTGTACTTCAATAAAATCTCACATGTACCACCAGTGTGATTATGACAAGCTGCCGAGTGGAGAGGAGTCCATCCACCCTGATTATAGGAGAGATGAGAAGCATTACATTTAGTAATTAGTTACAATAAAATGGTTAGGTTTCCATACCAGTTTGTATATTAAGCATTAAGATTCATAAATAGAACTAACCTCTCCAAGTGCATTAACGTTGGCATTGTACTTCAATAGAATCTCACATGTACCAGTGTGATCCTTTTCAGCCGCCGCGTGGAGAGCAGTCCATCCATTCTGATGATAGGAGAGATGATAACCATTACATTTAGTAATTAGTTAGAAACTGCTGATTGAAAAGACGTTTTCATAATCTTGCATATCAGTTCTATTAGGGATTCACAAGAACGTAAGTAATCCATACTAGTTGTAACATAATAAGATCAATGAATAAACTAAACTTTTCAAGTGCATTTGCATTGGCATTGTACTTCAATAGAATCTCACATGTACTAGTGTGATCATAGAGAGCTGCTAATCGGAGAGCGGTACAACCATCCTGATGATAAGACAGATGCAGACCGTTTCATTTTGTTATTTGTTAGTCATTGCTGATTAAAAAGAGAAAAGGGGTATAATCCTTCTTGTCTGCCATGAGCAACCGCGTCACATCGGGTATAATCTTCCTTCCAGGAGCAACCACTGTGCATGATTGACGGGCTATTCCATTGCTCGTAATATGGTAATGTATTTTAGCGGGACAATGCTGGATGGTGCACGCGCGCAAGGTAGACAAGGTAGAGATGTTAGGAATTATTTAATAATAGTTATTAATATTGGAAGAACGTTTTAAACTTTAATTTAAGGCATCATATACGATTTTATACTATTTTAGATTTTCAATTAATAAAAAAATAATAAAAAATAGCATTTAAAAATTACATGAATAGGCCTATTTATTATCGCACGCCATGGTAACAATTAAAAAAATGGCACACTTTCCGATAAAAATTTGGGAAACAAATTAATTTAAGAAAATAAAAATAAAAACAATCTTTCTTAAACCAAATTTTCATGAAATTGAGGGCCATCAATAAGCCAAAATGCACCCCGAATCTGTCGCACATCCCCGTAGTAGGCCTACTCTCCTTTCCACCCCCGTTGCCCTAAACTAGACATGTAATATAACCGCCACGAGAACTTTTTTTACCTGTAGGCAAGCTCACCCCTACAGTCGCAATAGTTCTAGCCCAGATAGCTTTTAACTCACGCCTACTAATAACGTACTTTCATCAAGTGATGGCGCTATAAGGTTTACCACGGAAGCTGTTTGGTTTACCGTGGAAGAAGATTATACCCTATATGGAAAAAGACGTATTCATATACTTACATATCAATTCTACTAGTGATTCTCAAGAACATATGTTATCCATACTAGTTTGTAACTAGAGCTAATTGCGCATACACATATACGCGACCTTAGCAATAGCTAATTAAATAGGCCTATAGCTAATTAGCCCAGCTATATAGCATGAATGCATGTAAGCAGTAGTATATTATGCTGATTTTACTGAGAGGTCTTTTTGAAAAGCACTATAACTTTGGAATTTGGCTAGAGACCAAGGTCAATTTGTTAGCTCACCTATAGCATATGCAAGTTCAAAAGGTCCAGCATTATGTATAATTCATTGGAATATACATGTATGAACAGATGTTTGTAGTATTATAATTATAATCATAAATTGTATAACATAATTATTTTCCATAATATTACAGTATGTGAAATCATTTTGATAAGGCCAAGTAAAACAAAAAAACATGTTTCAAAAAGGAGGAAGAGGGGGCTTTTTATTTTTTATCGTAAAATTGGTGCAAATACCCATAATTAGAACTGTTTTAGCGCACACAATAATGCCCGGAAAAAGGAGGAGGCCTCTTTTTATATCTTGTTCAACGAGATAGACCTCTTCTAATTATCACAAAACCTTCCAAAAGTGTTTCTTGTATATTAGCAAGGCTATAGAAAGCATCTTTATTCCCTAGACATATTTTTTTTAAAGTTATAACTGAATTTCAAAACATTTTGCTACATACTGGAAGTAATACCTACATGAACTTTGACCCCAATGACCTTTGACCCAATGACCTTTGACCCCAATGGATGTATGCAAGTAATGTCATGCTATATTATAATTTGTGGAATGGCTTAGAATTTTTAGTAACAGAACAGAAAATCACATCAGCCATAATGACCTTCGTATGACCTTTGACCTCAAGGCTAATGCATGTGTCAAGTGACGTCATCTTGCTGTGTAATTCGTGTAAGGAGTAGCAGTTTTAGTAAAAATAATAGGAAATAACATTTTCGGCCATAATGACCTTTCCATGACCTTTGACCTTGAGTTGGTCATGTGACATTTGTGCCACCAGCTATTGGTCCTGATGACCAAGTAACATTGTTGAACTATATATATTTGCGACAGCATCAGCATTTTAGGGTATTTGGTCATATACCAGAAGTATCCCCTTAATAACCTTTGACCCCGATTCTGGACAATAACTTTTAGACACTGAGTATAGCTGATGCATGTACCAAAGTGCCATCATCGTGCTGTGTAATTTGTGGAAGGAGTAGCATTTTTAGTGAAATCACGTTTTTGCCATTGGCCGGAAGTGGATGACCTTTGACCTGAAGTTGATCATGTTTCATTTGTCCCCCGACCCAATGGTCCTAATGACCAACTATGGTCAACATAGATCAAAGCATATGGCTACGGTGGCTCATTGTAAGATTGACAGAAAGAAAGAAAGAACTAGATATATTGCATCCTCAGAAGGCTGCGAAGTCCAGCCGTGACCTTGAAGTGACTTCACAGTTATCTGACATGCAGTGTTTGAAATTGGTGCCTCCGATCCCATATACGCTAATTTTTTAGTCATATGAAGTTTATTATTGTGATTTTTATAACATACATATCTCTAATATTAATATAATAAGGCGTAATCGTGTGTTGTTTTCCTTGAAAGACGGTATAAAAAGAACACAGCAAAAATGTACATACCTTATACCAGAGCTCATAGCATATAGCAATGTGTTGCAATAGAAAAATGTGCCATTTCGTCCGACTTTAGAAAATTAATAATGTGATGGTAATCGATCAGTGCCATAGTGTGCTTGCACGGAAGGTCATTAGTTAAAATCATCCTCCAGACACGCTCCAGAAGACATGCAAATGCATGCAGCACAATACCAATCACCTGTGTAACTGGTATTGATCAAAGTAATTCTTTTGTACTCCATGCATTTGCATATCTTCTGGAGCGTGTCTGGAGGATGATTTGAACTAATGACCTTCCGTGCAAGCACTCTATATGGGATTTAAATAAAGTGCATCAAGTCAGTTTCTTTAGTATTATTAACATGCATGACTGACCAAGAGTAAATAGAACCTCTGAATAGAAAGGAATATTATCTGTAATACCAAAGCGGGACAATCTACATTCATAGATTATCTTCTATGAATAGCTGTATATAAGATGATTATGTAACAGTATCAATAACTTGTGATCTACTCTGTGCTTTAGTGCAGTATGCTCTCAAATTTTTGCCTAACTATACATCTTATGATTTTTAACGGTGTGTAGAGTAGCCTGCATTAGTGCCTAACTCTGTTATATTGGCTGTTAAGTTAGGCAAATTGTTTTACAATCACCGTTAGAAAGTGTTTGGTTTGCGAAATTGCAATTTTCATTTTAAATCATTTATATTTTCAATTTTACCCCCTTTTGACCTTTGGTTGACCTCTGGTGACCTTGAAAAGACCTCCATCATATTTTGAATCATACTAGGATTACAAATAACAATTTTTATTCAAATTGGATAAACTTTTGAATAATTATTACCCTTTTGACCCCAAAACAGACCCTCCCCATGTTTAAGCAAAATCTGATTATAACCCTACATGCACCCAATGCTATAGTCATTTTGGCATTATTCTGATGATCACAGCACTTAATATGCAGGAAAAAGTGAACTTTAAGGTGATTTTCAGTAATCAACCCTATTTTACCCCTTCATGACCTTGAACTCAAAATCCGTGTTTACACTATAGACACCAGCTAATGTCAGTGCATATGTGTCAATCTCATCTCTGTACTATGTAATCTGTAGGAAAGGAAGCATTTTGAAAGTATTTGGTTATGTGCAGAAAAAATCCCTTAATGACCTTTGACCCCAAATCTGTGTTTACCCCATAGACTCCAACTATAGTCGATGCCGATGACCAAGTTTCATTGCGCTACCATGTAATCTGTAAAAGAAGAAGCATTTTTGGTAAAATTCGCATTTTTAGCCAAAATTACTCATGCGTGACATTTGACCCCAAATGGGTCATGTCAAATGTAAAGGCTGGGGTAGTGGAGCCTTTGCCCAAGTTTGGTTAGAATCGGCCAAATAATTAGGGAGCTAGAGCCAATTATGTCAAATGTTGACGGAAAGAAAGAAAGAAGCAGAAACCACTGGGATGCAAGAGTCCAGCCGTTGCTCGGCTGGACTAAAGAACTTGACAGAAACAGACCTTAGCAATTTTGCAAATTACTAAGGAACAATACGATCCGTGAAGTGCATTCACGTTGGCATTGTACTTCACTGGAATCTCACATGTGCCACCAGTGTGTGATTATAACGAGCTACTCTGTTTAGTATACCCCATGGCTATAACAGGATCTCCATTTCAGATTGGGAACAAAAATTGTGTTTTTACTTTATCAAAAGAAGATAAATGAAAATAACCCAGGTCGAATTTAAAGTGTTGTAGTTTAAAATGATTTGAAAATAAGGACGAATAATGTTAACATTTAGATACATGGTATATCTGAATTACTTAGTACCCAAATATAAGGAAGAATATAAACAGATAAAAAGTATAAACGGATTTTGATTGGGCATGTTCAATGGTAAGTCAAACCATCAAATGGAAATTGTCGCATACTGGGTATGATTTCCTTTATTTTTTTTTTCAGAAAGACGCTATAACTGACAATAGCAATAATAGCACTCTTATTAACATGTCTTGCGATAGCACGTTTCTGCCATTACTTTGAATGTATAATCGTAATAATCGCACCGCGATTTTAAAGAATTGCTATTTGTGCTATTAACACTTATATTTTGCTTAAAATCTTTCTACAACATTAAAACGGCCTAACGTGGTGCGCTATTCGCGCTATTTTGCGTTTTAGTCCAGCCGAGCAACGGCTGGACTCTTGCATCCCAGCGGTTTCTGCTTCTTAGTCCAGCCGAGCAACGGCTGGACTCTTGCATCCCAGCGGTTTCTGCTTCTTCTTCTCTTCTTTCTTTCTGTCAACATTTGACATACTTGGCTCTAGCTCCCTAATTATTTGACCGATTCTAACCAAACTTGGGCAAAGGCTCCACTACCCCAGCCTTTAAATTTGACAAGACCCATTTGGGGTCAAAAGTCACGCATGAGTAATTTTGGCTAAAAATGCGTATTTTACCAAAAATGCTTCTTCTTTTACAGATTACATGGTAGCGCAATGAAACTTGGTCATCGGCATCGACTATAGTTGGAGTCTATGGGGTAAACACAGATTTGGGGTCAAAGGTCATTAAGGGATTTTTTTCTGCACATAACCAAATACTTTCAAAATGCTTCCTTTCCTACAGATTACATAGTACAGAGATGAGATTGACACATATGCACTGACATTAGCTGGTGTCTATAGGGTGAACACGGATTTTGAGTTCAAGGTCATGAAGGGGTAAAATAGGGTTGATTACTGAAAATCACCTTAAAGTTCACTTTTTCCTGCATATTAAGTGCTGTGATCAGCATTGGGTGCATATAGGGTTATAATCAGATTTGGCTTGGACATGGGAGGGGTCTCTTTTGGGGTCAAAAGGGGTAAAATTTTGAAATTTGCCCAATTCAATTGAAAATTAGTATATGTAATCACGGTAGGATTCAAAATATGACGGAGGTCATTTCAAGGTCACCAGAGGTCAACCAAAGGTCAAAAGGGGGGTAAAATTGAACATTTTATCCAATTTAAATGATTTTAAAATGAAAATTGTAATTTCGCAAACCAAACACTTTCTAACGGTGATTGTAAAACAATTTGCCTAACTTAACAGCCAATATAACAGAGTTAGGCACTAATGCAGGCTACTCTACACACCGTTAAAAATCATAAGATGAATATAAGATGTATAGTTAGGCAAAAATTTGAGAGCATACCGCACTAAACTACAGAGTAGATCACAAGTTATTGATACAGTTACATAATCAGCTTATAGACAGCTATTCACAGAAGATAATCTATGAATGTATATTGTCCCGCTTTGGTACACAGATAATAGTCCTTTCTATTCAGAGGTTCTATTTACTCTTGGTCAGTCATGCATGTTAATAATACTAAAGAAATTGACTTGAAGCGTTTCATTTAATTCCCATATAGAGTGCTTGCACGGAAGGTCATTAGTTCAAATCATCCTACAGACACGCTCCAACAGATATGCAAATGCATGGAGTACAAAATATTTACTTTGATCAATATCAGTTAAACAGGTGATTGGTATTGTACTGCGTGCATTTGTATGTCTTCTGGAGCGTGTCTGGAGGATGATTTGAACTAATGACCTTCCGTGCAAAACCCTATGGCACTGATCGATTACCATCACTTTAATAATTTTCTAAAGTCGGACGCCATATCACATTTTTTTTTTTTTTATTGCAACACATTGCTATATGCTATGAGCTCTCGTATAAGGTATGTACATTTTTGCTGTGTTCTTTTTATACCGTCTTTCAAGGAAAACAACAAGACGATTACGCCTTATTATATTAATGTTAGAGATATGTATGTTATAAAAATCACAATAATAAACTTTATAATTTAGCGTATATGGGATCGAAGGCACCATTTTCAAACACTGTCAGATAACTGTGAAGTCACTTAAAGGTCACGGCTGGACTTCGCAGCCTTACAGGGATGCAATATATCTAGTTAGTCCAGCCGAGCAACGGCTGGACTATTGCATCCCAGCGATTTCTGCTTAGTCCAACCGAGCAACGGCTGGACTCTTGCATTTCAGCGGTTTCTGCTTCTTCTTTCTGTCAACATTTGACATAATTGGCTCTAGCTCCCTAATTATTTGACCGATTTTAACCAAACTTGGGCAAAGGCTCCACTACCCCAGCCTTTACATTTGACGTAACCCATTTGTGGTCAAATGTCACGCATGAGTAATTGTGGCTAAAAATGCGATTTTTACCAAAAATGCTTCTTCTTTTACAGATTACATGGTAACGCAATGAGACTTTGTCATCGGCATCGACTATAGTTGGGGTCTATGGGGTAAACACAGATTTGGGGTCAAAGGTCATTAAGGGGAGTTTTTCTGCACATAACCAAATACTTTCAAAATGCTTCTTTTCCTACAGATTACATAGTACAGAGATGAGATTGACACATTTGCACTGACATTAGCTGGTGTCTATAGGGTAAACACGAATTTTGAGTTCAAGGTCATGAACTGGTAAAATAGGGTTGATTACTGAAAATCACCTTAAAGTTCACTTTTTCCTGCATATTAAGTGCTGTGATCATCAGAATAATGCCAAAATGACTATAGCATTGGGTGCATATAGGGTTATAATCAGATTTGGCTTGGACATGGGGAGGGTCTCTTTTGGGGTCAAAAGGGGTAAAATTTTGAAATTTGCCCAATTCAATTGAAAATTAGTATATGTAATCACGGTAGGATTCAAAATATGATGGAGGTCATTTCAAGGTCACCAGAGGTCAATCAAAGGTCAAAATGGGTCAAATTCCAAATTCGTCCAATTTAAATCTAAATTAGAATATGTAATATTGATATGATTTAAAACAAAATGGAGGTCATTTCAAGGTCACCAGAGGTCAACAAAGGTCAAATTATTTTATTAGATAGATCGTTATCAAACGTAATGCCAACATTTTTCACGAAAAGGCAATTGTGTTCCAAATCTTTTCAAGGTCATAAGAGGTCACTTCAAGGTCACGGCTGGACTTCGCAGCCTTCTGAGGATGCAATACATGTATATCTAGTTCTTCTTTCTTTCTGTCAACATTTGACATAATTGGCTCTAGCTCCCTAATTATTTGACCGATTCTAATCAAACTTGGGCAAAGGCTCCACTACCCCAGCTTTTACATTTGACATGACCCATTTGGGGTCAAATGTCACGCATGAGTAATTTTGGCTAAAAATGCGATTTTTACCAAAAATGCTTCTTCTTTTACAGATTACATGGTAGTGCAATGAGACTTGGTCATCGGCATGGACTATAGATGAGGTCTATAGGGTAAACACAGATTTGGGGTCAAAGGTCATTAAGGGGTTTTTTTCTGCACATAACCAAATACTTTCAAAATGCTTCCTTTCCTACAGTTTACATAGTACAGAGATGAGATTAACACATATGCACTGACATTAGCTGGTGTCTATAGGGTAAACACGGATTTTGAGTTCAAGGTCATTAAGGGGTAAAATATGGTGGATTACTGACAATCCCCTTAAAGTTCACTTTTTCCTGCATATTAAGTGCTGTGATCATCAGAATAATGCCAAAATGACTATAGCATTGGGTGCATATAGGGTTATAATCAGATTTGGCTTTTAACATGGGGAGGGGTCTGTTTTGGGGTCAAAAGGGGTAAAATTTTGAAATGTGCCCAATTCAAACGAAAATTAGTATATGTAATCACGGTATGATTCTAAATATGATGGAGGTCATTTCAAGGTCACCAGAGGTCAACCAAAGGTCAAAATGGGCAAAATTCTAAAATTCGTCCAATTTAAGTCTAAATTAGAATATGTAATATTGATATGATTTCAAACAAAATGGAGGTTATTTCAAGGTCATCAGAGGTCAACAAAGGTCAAATTATTTTATTAGATAGATTGTTATCAAACGTAATGCCAACATTTTTCACGAAAAGGCAATTGTGTTACAAATCTTTTCAAGGTCATAAGAGGTCACTTCAAGGTCAGGGCTGGACTTCGCAGCCTTCTGAGGATGCAATATATCTAGTTAGTCCAGACGAGCGGCGGCTGGACTCCTGTTTTTCAGTGGTTTCTTCTTCTTCTTTCTGTCAACATTTGACATAATTGGCTGTAGCTCCCTAATTATTTGACCGATTTTAACCATTATTATGTTTTGATGGATCCAAGTTGTGATAATATTGGATCCAAAACATAATAATGATAAAATTGGATGCTTTACGCCCAATATTTATTGGTCTCGCTATGAGTTGTAAAATATTGGACTCGACTACGTCTCGTCCAATATTTTAAAACTCATAGCTCGACCAATAAATATGGGCTCAACCGATCCAATTTTATATCAAACTTGGGCAAAGGCTCCACTACCCCAGCTTTTACATTTGACATGACCCATTTGGGGTCAAATGTCACGCATGAGTAATTTTGGCTAAAAATGCGAATTTTACCAAAAATGCTTCTTCTTTTACAGATTACATGGTAGCGCAATGAAACTTGGTCATCGGCATCGACTATAATTGGAGTCTATGGGGTAAACACAGATTTGGGGTCAAAGGTCATTAAGGGGATTTTTTCTGCACATAACCAAATACTTTCAAAATGCTTCCTTTCCTACAGATTACATAGTACAGAGATGAGATTGACACATATGCACTGACATTAGCTGGTGTCTATAGGGTAAACACGGATTTTGAGTTCAAGGTCATGAAGGGGTAAAATAGGGTTGATTACTGAAAATCCCCTTAAAGTTCACTTTTTCCGGAATATTAAGTGCTGTGATCATCAGAATAATGCCAAAATGACTATAGCATTGGGTGCATATAGGGTTATAATCAGATTTGGCTTGAACATGGGGAGGGGTCTGTTTTGGGGTCAAAAGGGGTAAAATTTTGAAATTTGCCCAATTCAAATGAAAATTAGTATATGTAATCACGGTAGGATTCAAAATATGATGGAGGTCATTTTAAGGTCACCAGGGGTCAACCAAAGGTCAAAATGGGTCAAATTCCAAAATTCGTCAAATTTAAATCTAAATTAGAATATGTAGTATTGATATGATTTAAAACAAAATGGAGGTCATTTCAAGGTCATCAGGGTTCAAAAAAGGTCAAATTATTTTATTAGGTAGATTGTTATCAAACGTAACGCCAACATTTTTTATGAAAAGGCAATTGTGTTCCAAATCTTTTCAAGGTCATAGAAGGTCACTTCAAGGTCACGGCTGGACTTCGCAGCCTTCTGAGGATGCAATATATCTAGTTTGTACTTTGGTCCATTCTGGTCGGAAAATGGCTTACTACTGAAGCGCTATTCACGCGATTATGCTACTTAAGAAGTAGTGCTATTCGCGCGATTTTGCGTTTTTGGTGGTTGTTTGATAGATCTATCGGGGTGCGCTATTCGCGCTATTTTGTGTTTTTGTATGAAAGAGAAATTTAAAATCTGGGGTGGGGCGGTTTTCAGAAAAAAGACAATAATGATGTTTAGGGGCGGTGTTCGTGGATGAAGTAAGAACTAGCCAATATACACCCATTTACTGTTTCATATGCTCAAATTGCGAATGCTTTTTAAATTTTAAATAAAGAGAACTTTGAAAGCTGGAGTTGTGCGGTTTTCAGGAAGGGATATTTTGTCGGTGAGTACTACATATCTAAACATCTTCGTCCTGACAACTCTTTCAGAGGATGCCGACTTTGTAGACACAGCGGTTCTCGGGAAAGAGAAAGAGAAGTTTCAGCAAAGAGATATTTAACAACACGGTTCACGAAAGCAATGATGTAGCGCTAATGGACTATAGTTTAAAGACCACTAATAGGCCTGGGCGATACATTGAAATACGATGAGGAACTATTTTTTTCATGGCATTCGAAAAGACTGCATTAAAATCGCTGAAATTGATCAAGTTATATAGCCAACAAAGTACTTTTTAGAGTTTGATGCTTCAATATGGTACATTTTCTCTCATTATATGACATTTTTGTTGTAATAGTACCAAAATTCATACGCACGGCTTCGGTTTTTAGTAAACATTCGCCCTATCATATTGTAACTATCAGCTTCGAGGGCGCACTGTCATTTTAAGGTGTTTACGGTTCAGTGCGTTAAAACAAGAAAAGTCTCAGGTCAACCTATGTTGAATTTTTGATCATTTGGCATCTAAATCATATAGTTTCACCTGATATTAGTGGCATTGAACTGTGAGAGTTCTGAATGTGAGAAAATTCCACCCGAAATTAGGCATTTTCCCATTGAAACCCGTGTAATACATAATTAGTGGTCTTTAACCTTTAGCGTTATCGTCATTGCAGCGGTTTTCGGACTTTGTTTTTCTTTATAAACATCCTTGTACGTATCATTCTTCCATAAATTTTCTTGGTTTAAAACAACGCGGTTCTCGGCAAAGAGAAAGTATAAACATCCTTGTCCTGACAACTCTTCCGACTTTAGACACAGCGGTTCTTGGCAAAAAAAATCTGGGGTGGGCGGTTTTTAGAAACAGTGCAAAATCGCGTGAATAGCACAAGCTTGAGGTACGTGATGGAATGAGCGAGAAGAGCAAAATCGCGTGAATAGCACATGCTTGAGGTACGTGATGGAATGAGCGAGAAGAGCAAAATCGCGTGAATAGCGCATGCTTGAGGTACGTGATGGAATGAGCGAGAAGAGCAAAATCGCGTGAATAGCACATGCTTGAGGTACGTGATGGAATGAGCGAGAAGAGCAAAATCGCGTGAATAGCACAAGCTTGAGGTACGTGATGGAATGAGCGAGAAGAGCAAAATCGCGTGAATAGCGCAAGCTTGAAGTAGGTGATGGAATGAGCGAGAAGAGCAAAATCGCGTGAATAGCACATGCTTGAGGTACGTGATGGAATGCGCGAGAAGAGCAAAATCGCATGAATAGCCCAAACTTGAGGTAGGTGATGTACACTAGAGATAAAAGCGCAAAATCGCGTGAATAGCACATGCTTGAGGTAGGTGATGGAATGAGCGAGAAGAGCAAAATCGCGTGAATAGCGCATGCTTGAGGTACGTGCTGGAATGCGCGAGAAGAGCAAAATCGCATGAATAGCCCAAACTTGAGGTAGGTGATGTACACTAGAGATAAAAGCGCAAAATCGCGTGAATAGCACATGCTTGAGGTAGGTGATGGAATCAGCGAGAAGAGCAAAATCGCGAGAATAGCACATGCTTGAGGTACGTGATGGAATGAGCGAGAAGAGCAAAATCGCGTGAATAGCACAAACTTGGGGTAGGTGATGGAATGAGCGAGAAGAGCAAAATCGCGTGAATAGCACATGCTTGAGGTACGTGATGGAATGAGCGAGAAGAGCAAAATCGCGTGAATAGCACAAACTTGGGGTAGGTGGTGTACACTAGAGATAAAAGCGCAAAATCGCGTGAATAGCACAAACTTGGGGTAGGTGATGGAATGAGCGAGAAGAGCAAAATCGCGTGAATAGCACAAACTTGGGGTAGGTGATGTACACTAGAGATAAAAGCGCAAAATCGCGTGAATAGCACATGCTTGAGGTAGGTGATGGAATCGGCGAGAAGAGCAAAATCGCGTGAATAGCGCAAGCTTGAGGTAGGTGATGTACACTACAGATAATTCGCTTTCACATAAACATGTGCTCCTCTATGCTATTGCTATTTACCAAACTCTTACTGAAACAGCACATTCGCGCTATATTCTGCTATTCTGTGCTCTTATCGTAAGAATCACACTTTCACATTAACTTATGCTCCTTTGTGCTACTATTGCTATTTACCTATACTACTCATCATATTCGCGTTACATGATGCTATTCTGGCTATTCTGTTCTCTTATGGCAAGAATCACGCTTTCACATTAAGGGCGTACTACACCCATATATTGGTTTGATTGGTCTAAAAAAATATTTTGTCATTTATAGCTAGGCGATATATGCACGGATCATGTGAAATAAAAAAAAAAAAAAAAAAAAAAAAAAAATGGTGGTTTTAAACCATTGTATAGTAAATCATTTTAGCCCTATATATTTTTTGTTTACTGTAACCTAGTTACTCAGATGCGTGTTTCATAACAAATCATAATTTATTCTTTTCAACATGTTCAAGTAGGGTACATGAATAGAATACATTAAATCCTTTGTTATACTCTCTATAGAAAATCTAGTGGTACATGCAAAATATATAACACTGAATAAATTAAATAAACACTTACACAATAGATGCATATATTCATTAGTCAAGTCAATACTATGTGTTGTTAGGAGAAGAAAAGGCTATTAGGTCACCGTATGTCAGGTTATAGGTCAATTGGTTCAGGTCAAATTTAAGCATCAATTTTGAATACACATGTGAGAGTCTGTGATATCAGAATGAGGAATAATTTTGATATTCTGTCTTAACTGGATATATATCGAGAAGTGCAAGGTGGATATACTAATATACCTTGGGATGTAAATGGTGAGTACAATTTAAAATGCCTAGTTGAGATGGATTTCACAAATAAATATAAAATAGTTACCAAAATCACAAAAGCTAAGCTTACGGAAAACTACCCAATATGGTGGTATAGGTGACAAGAAATACAATTTTTTCAACATTGCTGTAGTATGGTTGTGGTAACCTGTTACCTATGGCTTAATTAAGTTTCAGTGAAATAATGTCGCAAGTTAAAAATATAAAATATAGCTCAACATTGAAAATAGAAGCATTTTAACAGGTTCGTTTTTTGATAGTTGTGGAGCACCAAGTTCATGAAGTCATAAAAGAAATCAGGGACCACCTACTCCCATTTTACATATCAACATTATTTCCCTAATGTGTTAGCAACACATATCCAAAATTTTAACGAAATCCGTTGATAGTAAGCTTTCCAAAATGAAGTGAATTTAAATCATCAGTGATGTACCACCTTTTGGCTTCTACTTTTAAAAGCATGTAAGCTACGTTGATACCGATGCCACCAATAAAACGAGAAGATTTGCCCTTCATTTTGCATACCACTTTGTCCAATTTTTTTGTAATTTCTTCACAAAATGCAAAAAAATGCAAAAAAAAATCAATGGGTGTAGTACCCCCTTAACTTGTGCTCCTTTGTGCTATTGTTGCTATTGTCAGATTTAGCGCCTTCATGATTATTTTGGTACACCGTGTACGTCTTTTATGTCAAATACATGTAGTACGTGCTGAATTTAGAGGAGAGATATATAAACAACATCTCGTGTTTGGTAGATCGGTAATTTTTTGCCAAATAAAACGAACTTACCTGGTTTTTGAAATTAGGGTTTGTACCAGCGATTAATATCTGTTCACATTCCTTCGTAAGGCCTGCTATTGCTGCTTGCAGTAGTTCCATTATTAACGATTTGCATAGGTGTTAAGTGCATAGTTCCTTCCTTGTCATGAATTTATACAGGCAAAATACACGCTCTCTATCTAACCCTCCTAACGAGTTCTGCTGACGGACAATTGCTCATGCATATTCATAAGATCAAAATCCTTAAAAACATTAATATCTTGATGATTGAAATGATAATAAAAAAGGAAAACAACGGCGGCCATTACAGCCGAATAACTGTAAACTTAACATGAATCAGAGATCTGCATGAACGCACCTGTTTCCTTATTACACAATGTCTGTACTCTGACGCACTTGTCAATTGAAGGTAGCTGAACCGGTAAGATGACCTCTGTCGAACTTGACAAATTGATTACAACAATAGTTAGGTAAACAAACCTAGTTAGTCTGCATGACTTGTAGTATTTCAACTTTTGAGTAGATCAATAAAGAATAAACTTCAAATTTGTAAGTCAACGTAGCATTTTTCCTCAAACCATAAATGAATTTTGAGATCAATTTAAGAAATATTAGATGACATGTGAGTACTCTCTGATTATTGATTGGTCATGATCCAAAGCGAGGTAGAAGTACTCCGTGATTATTGGTTGGTCATCCAAAGCCAGGAAAGAGTACTTTTTGATTATTGGTTGGTCATCCAAGCCAGAGCCGGAAAAAAGTACTGTCTAAATATTGGTTGGTTATCAATGCTAGGAAAGAGTACTTTCTGATTATTGGTTGGTCATCCAAGGCCAGGAAAGAGTACTTTCTGATTATTGGTTGGTATCCAAAGCCAGGAAAGAGTACTTTCTGATTATTGGTTGGTTATCCAAGGTCACGAAGAAATTGCTTTCTGATTATTGGTTGGTCATCCAAGGCCAGGAAAGAGTACTTTCTGATTATTGGTTGGTATCCATGGCCAGGAAAGAGTACTTTCTGATTATTGGTTGGTTATCCAAGGCCAGGAAAGAGTACTTTCTGATTATTGGTTGGTATCCAAGGCCAGGAAAGAGTACTTTCTAATTATTGGTTGGTTATCCAAGGCCAGGAAAGAGTACTTTCTGATTATTGGTTGGTATCCAAGGCCAGGAAAGAGTACTTTCTGATTATTGGTTGGTATCCAAGGCCAGGAAAGAGTACTTTCTGATTATTGGTTGGTATCCAAGGCCAGGAAAGAGTACTTTCTGATTACGGGCGCACCATTAGATTTCCAGGGGGGCATGGGAGTTTTTTGAAAAAAAAACTTCGCCCACTAGTGAGATAAAAAAAACAACTTTGCCCACTAGTGAGACGAAAAAAGAAATTTTTGCCTCACTGATAAGTAAAAAAACAAGAGCGGTTACTGCACCGCAAACTGGTGGACCGAATTAAGCCTATCCTGTTGACCCCATATGACCTTTGACCTCGGTTGACCTCTGCCTGATGACCTTTGACCTCGGATGGCATTAATTAATTAATTCTGTGTTTTGAAAGCCTATGGTGAAAGGAAAATACTTTCCAATGTTATCTACTCTATGTATTGTTTAGGTTAAAACAATCTATATATAAATATGTAAACAAAATAAAATGTGAAATCATATGCCTTTTTGTGTTTGGATGCCTATGGTGAAAAGCAAATACTCATCACACACTTTATGATATGGATTGTTTATGTTACAACAATCTATATATAAATATATAAACAAAACAAAATAAAATGTAAAATCATAGGCCTTTTTGTGTTTGATTGAATACCTATGGTGAAAGGCAAATACTCATCTTATACTTTATGATATGGATTGTTTATGTTATAACAATCTATATATAAATATGTAAACAAAATGAAATGTGAAATCATAGGCCTTTTTGTGTTTGATTGAATACCTATGGTGAAAGGAAAATACTCATCACATACTTTATGATATGGATTGTTTATGTTACAACAATCTATATATAAATATATAAACAAAATAAAATGTGAAATCATAGGCCTTTTTGTGTTTGATTGAATACCTATGGTGAAAGGCAAATACTCATCACACACTTTATGATATGGATTGTTTATGTTATAACAATCTATATATAAATATGTAAACAAAATAAAATGTGAAATCATAGGCCTTTTTGTGTTTGATTGAATACCTATATATGGTGAAAGGCAAATACTCATCACACACTTTATGATATGGATTGTTTATGTTATAACAATCTATATATAAATATGTAAACAAAATAAAATGTGAAATCATAGGCCTTTTTGTGTTTGAGTGAATACCTATGGTGAAAGGCAAATACTCATCTTATACTTTATGATATGGATTGTTTATGTTATAACAATCTATATATAAATATATAAACAAAATGAAATGTGAAATCATTGGCCTTTTTGTGTTTGATTGAATACCTATGGTGAAAGGCAAATACTCATCTTATACTTTATGATATGGATTGTTTATGTTATAACAATCTATATATAAATATGTAAACAAAATGAAATGTGAAATCATATGCTTTTTGTGTTTGATTGAATACCTATGGTGAAAGGAAAATAATCATCACATACTTTATGATATGGATTGTTTATGTTACAACAATCTATATATAAATATATAAACAAAATAAAATGTGAAATCATAGGCCTTTTTGTGTTTGATTGAATACCTATGGTGAAAGGCAAATACTCATCACACACTTTATGATATGGATTGTTTATGTTATAACAATCTATATATAAATATATAAACAAAATAAAATGTGAAATCATAGGCCTTTTTTTGTGTTTGATTGAATACCTATGGTGAAAGGCAAATACTCATCACACACTTTATGATATGGATTGTTTATGTTATAACAATCTATATATAAATATGTAAACAAAACAAAATGTGAAATCATAGGCCTTTTGTGTTCGAAAGCCTATGGTGAAAGGAAAATACCTAATGTCACATAGTTTCCAATGTTATCTACTCTATGTATTGTTTAGGTTATAACAATCTAAAATATGTAAACAAAATAAAATGTGAAATCATAGGCCTTTTTTTGTGTTTGAATATGGTGAAAGGAAAATACTTATGTCACATAGTTTTCAATGTTATCCAATTTGTGATATGTATTGTTTATGTTATAACAATCTATATATGTAAACAAAATAAAATGTGAAATCATTTTCTGTTTGAATGCCAATGGTGAAAGGAAAATACTTATGTCACATAGCTTCCAATGGATCCACTTTATGATAATTATGTATTGTTTATGTTATAACAATCTATGATTGTTATGTAAACAAAATAAACTGTGAAATCATAGGCCATTCTTGTCTGAATGCCTTTGGTGAAAGGAAAATACTTATGTAATATAATTAGTTTCGAATGTTATCCACTTTATTATATGTATTGGCCGTTTCATACTATAGCTTTATACCACGTTAGTGGTTTAAATGCATTTATAGTTTACATGGATACTGCAGAAAGGTAACATTTGCTGGTAAATTTGGTTTAAATAGGAAACCTATGTACATACTACTGTTTACAAATTCCAAAAATGCAACTTTATATTATGTATGATTTTGAACAAAAACAATAATTTGAACAAAATGAGTAATATTTGGAGCTTGATTGATAAAAACAAAACATGCTACAAATTACTATTCTGAAAAAAATCAGACAAAAAAAGTTTGCCTTTCTTAAATGCTGTTTCCATGTCGGCTCGGAGATGAGTGCGGTGTGTAGATACTTTATTAGTTTCTTTATGTTTGTTTTTTGGGTATCTACCAAGATTTTGTTCCAATTTTCTTTGTTTTTTTTACATGTTCTTTTTGCATGGTTCTGTTTGCGTGTGCGGGTGAGTGGCCATATTTATCAAAGTATAATTTATATGTATGTCTAGAGTTTTCTATGTACAATTACCTCATGAAACGTGTTCCATGATACCATTATAGACATTGAAAATGATTAAGTATGGCTAATGATGTTAAAATTCTATCAATGAATTGCCGGGGTTTAAATGCTAAACAAAAAAGAAGAGATGTTTTACATTATTTGCGTAACAAAAGTGTTTCAATATTATGTTTGCAAGATGTTCATTTTGATAAGAATATGGAAATAATGGTAAAAGCTGAATGGGGAGGTGAAGCTTTTTTAGCTCTTTTGCCTCAAATTCAAGAGGAGTTGCCATTTTCTCAATAACAATTTAGATTTTAAAGTCCATACAACACAAAATGATGAAGAAGGAAATTGGGTAGCTTTAGATGTATCTATTAACAATGTTCGTATAACACTTATATCAATATATGGTCCAAATGATGACAAGCCAAACTTTTATCACGACATTAAAAGGGTAATAGAAACATTTGATAATGCCCATTGTGTGTTATGTGGTGACTGGAATTTGGTTCAAGATCCAAAATTAGATACCTCGAATTATATTCGCATAAATAATCCAAAAGCGAGAAAAACTGTTTTAGAAATGAAAGAAGAACTTGGATTGATAGACCCGTGGCGACTTCAAAACCCAAACTCTCGCAGATATACCTGGCGTCAACCAACTCCTTTAAAACAGTCCAGATTAGATTTTTTCTGATATCGGAAGAGCTTACAACATATTTAGTGAAATCTAAAATAGACCCTGGATATCGAACAGATCACTCTCTTATTAGTCTTTCGCTCGACGTGTCTCCTATTAAACGTGGGAAAGGTTTTTGGAAATTCAATAATACGCTATTAAAAGATATTGATTACATAGATAGGATTAAGAAAAAATTAGTGAAGTTAAGAAACAATATGCAGTATCACCATATAACTTAAATAATATAAATCAAATCCCTGCAAGTGAGCTCGAGTTTACGATAAATGAACAACTGTTTCTTGAAGTATTGCTCATGGAGATAAGGGGGAAACGATCAAATATGCATCAGAAAAAACAAAAAAAATAAAAATAAAGAAAAAATACTTGAAAGAGATATAGAAACTTTTAAAAAGAGCTAGGTGATTCAAACAATACAGACGTTTTAGAAAATGTTGAAATTAAAAAGTCCGAATTAGAGGAGATGAGGAAGGAAAAAATGGAAGGCGTAATGTTACGATCCAAAGCAAGATGGATAGAACACGGAGAAAAACCATCTAAATATTTTGTGAACTTGGAAAAAAGAAACTGTGTAAATAAAGCAATCGTTCATTTACAAAATGCAAACGGGGATGATATAAAAGATCAATACCAAATAATGGAAGAAACTTTTAAGTTTTACTCGAAACTGTATGAATGTAAAGACAACAATTTATATTTGGAGGAATTCGACCAAAATCTTTCAAGATCAGATTTACCTCAATTAACGCAAGATCAATTAAAAAAGCTCGAAGGGCATTTGACTTATAACGAACTTTTAACTGCCTTGAAGAAAATGTCAAACAATAAAAGTCCTGGGTCTGATGGGTTTACCACTGAATTTTGGAAAGTTTTTTTCAAGACTTGGGAGGTTTTCTCTTACGTTCTCTGAACTACTCATATGAATCAGGGGAATTATCAGTTACGCAGAGATTAGGGATTATTACCCTCCTTCCTAAAGGAAACAAACCAAAACAATTCCTAAAGAATTGGCGTCCTATTACTTTGTTAAATATAACCTATAAACTAGCTTCATCGTGTATTGCTGAAAGAATGAAACAGATTTTACCAAGCCTAATAAATGATGATCAAAAAGGTTTTATGAAAGGAAGGTATATTGGAGAAAATATAAGATTACTTTATGATTTAATTTTATACACAAAATTACATGACCAACCAGGTATGCTATTGCTTATAGATTTTGAAAAAGCGTTTGATTCCGTTTCTCATAAATTCATTTTTAAAACATTAGATTTTCTAAATATCGGTCCATCTTTTACAAAATGGATCAAACTTTTTTATAATAAAAGTCAATCCTCAGTTTTGGTAAATGGAAATTCCTCAAAACAATTCGATTTAGGTAGAGGTTGCAGACAGGGGACCCTTTGTCCCTTATATCTTTCTAATTTGTGCTGAAATGTTGGGCTGTCTCATACGAAAAAATACTGATATATGTGGTATTACAGTTGAAAATATTAATTGTAAAATCACCCAATACGCTGATGACTCGACTGTGATCTTAAATGGAAGTAATGAAAGTTTACTACAAACGTTAAAAACACTGGATTTGTTTGAGCGTTTGTCAGGGTTGAAAATAAACGAGGATAAAACAAATGTTGTATATATTGGGTCACTTAGAGGTAGAAAACCAAACCCTGGCATTACAAATAAAAATCTAAAGTGGGTTGAAGACGGAAAATTCTCTGCATTGGGAGTACAATTTTCAACCAATTTGGTTGAAATGGTTAATTTGAACTATGATAAGGTTATGGAGTCGGTGACAAAGATAATGCATCATTGGTCTAAAAGAAACTTGACAGTTTTTGGAAGAATAACTATAGTCAAATCCCTACTGATACCAAAGTTTAACCACCTTGTTCTTTCAATTCCTAACCCGTCAAAAGACTTTATAAAAGATTTACAAAAGAAAATCTATAATTTTATTTGGAAAGGTACAAGAGATAAAATAAGTAGAGATCAATTGTCAAATGATTATTCTGAAGGTGGATTAAGATTGGTTAAAGTAGATTTATTCTTTGAAGCACTGAAATGTACATGGATTAGACGAATTGTAAATGGATGTATTGATGCTAAAGGATTGATGTTTTTTCTATTTCAACTGGTATACATATTAATGATCTTGAAAAGGGCGCAAATTATACACTAAAAGTAGCACAAAATTCCCAAAATGTTTTTTGGAAAGAAGTTCTTTTATCTTGGTCTAAGGTAAAGAAAAAACACAATCCTAATACAATTGATGATGTGCTAAGATCATGTTTATGGGAAAACGAATGGTTTAAGATTGGTGGTAAAGAAATAAAGTATAAAAAATGGCGGTCAGCAGGTATTGATTTTGTCTCTGACCTTGTCCATGTTAACCAAAACCGTTTTCTCTTTCTTCATGAAATTGAAACAAATTATGGATTACGGCTAAATTTTTTGGAATACAACAGTGTAATTTGCGCAATTAAGAGTAATTTCAAGCATCTATTTCAGGAAAACGCTACATTTATTGCAATTCCTAAGCCGTTTATCCCATTTCATTTAAGTTTTATTTTAAAAGATAAAAAGGTTGCAGATCAATCTGTAAACAACTTATGTCCTCAAAGATACCAAGAGCAAAACGAAAATGGGAAGTAAAATTAAATAGTAGCTTTTCAGATGATGAATGGAAGATATACTCTTTGTTGCCATTTAAATGTACAATGGATACAAAATTACGATGGTTTCAGTACAGAATTTTAAATGGAATTCTTACCACAAATACATTTATGTTTAAAATTGGCAAAAGAAATGATAATATATGTACTTTTTGCAACAAGGAACCCGAAACGATAATTCATCTTTTATCAGATTGTAAAAGGTTAAACCCATTTGGTCTCAGCTCGAAACCTGGTGTTTACAAAAACTCGGTATACCTATCACATTCAACCGAAGTCATATTCTTTTCGGGACAGATTTAGGAAAACTAAATAGTGCTATCAATTTAATTCTCATTCTAACTAAGTTTTATATATACAGAAAAAGATGCCAAAATTCAACCCTTTCTTTTATCCCTCTTCAGAAGGAAATAGAATATTATCATAAATTGGAAAGATTCATTCTTTTAAAAGATTCAAAATACCGAGTTTATCAAAATAAATGGCAGGTTTGGAAGGGACTTTTCAACTAAACATTTTGTTCTTATTGTAAAAGCTAGACAAATCAAATGCTATATAAATATGTATGTGAGAGTGTGTGTGTGCTGGTACTGTTTATGTATTGTTTAATATTTAAAAAATACCTGGTGTATAGAAATCAAACTTTCTGTATTTATCTGAGTAAACTATGATTGTAAAATGTACACTGAAAAAGAAAAAAAGAAATAAAAAAAAAAATTAATTAATTAATTCAATTATTTATGTTTTACTTATTTAACTGACTATACTCTCTCTCTCTCTCTTTCTTTCTTCATTTAAAGGGTTAACATAATGCATCCACATTGCACAACATTGTACAATCCTATAAGGGGTTATAGGACCTTTATTTCACCCACATGAATTTGGCAAATTGCCACATAGACCCTACATGTCCTAACCTGTTACCCATACAGCAGCACTGAATTGTGCTCACTTGAATTTTTCTGGAGGGAGTAAAATGGACATAACTTAAAAAGTATTTGGAGTGGAACCCCCGGTGTTTTTTTATTGTATTTCTTATTTTTTTCTCTTTTATTTGACACCACTCGGAGGGTTATAGCTTTGTGGCATTCAGAGATATGGCCATTTAAGACCAAATGGTTAGTCAGTTAGTAAGCTAGTAAGTAAGCTAGTAAGCTAGGAAGCTAGGAAGCTAGTAACATACACTATTGTAGGGTGTTCCCGCTACGCGGTCCACCAAAAAATTTCCCCCACCCAATTTTTTATAAAAATTTACATTAAAATTGAAAAAAAAAAATTGGTGCTGTCGGAGGCGAAAAAAAAAAAAATCCACCGCCTTCGGCGGCGAAAAAAAAAAAAAAATTCTGCCTGACCCAAACTCCCATGCCCCCCCTGAGAATCTAATGGTGCGTCCCTTATGGTTGGTTATCCAAGGTCACGAAGAAATTCCTTTCTGATTATTGGTTGGTCATCCAAGGCCAGGAAAGAGTACTTTCTAAATAATGTTTGGTCAGCCAGGCCCAGGAAACAGTATTTTCTGATTATTGATTGGTTATTCAGGTAAGAATACATTTTGTTGAGTTGGAAAAGAGCATTCTCCAAGTACCTTCCAAGTCTATGAAAGAGTACTTTCTGATTATTGGTTGGTCATCCAAAGTCAGGGCCAGGAAAGAGTGCTTTCTAATTATTGGATGGTCATCCAAGGCTATCGTCAACCCTCCTAGCTCTACCTGACCCCATCACACATACATATAGACTTAACGAAAAGTATACCTATATAACTTACTTGTAAATCATACTCTTTTAAGAGTATGATTTACAGGTAAGTTATATAGGTACTTAATAGTAACTTAAAAGGGCATTTCGTGATCCACAGCCTCATCCCCCACACTTTTCTCAAACAAAGTTGAGATTTTTATACCACTGTAATCTTCTAGCTACATAATATTTATGTACAAAAACCTTCTTGCAGATTAATTCGTTCAGCAAAAATATCGTCTAATTTGCATTACGTTCTGGTACACCAGAACGAAATTACGACAATGGCTTATGGAGCAGTGTAATACACACAATACATGTACATGTATAACTCGCAAACGCTAGACCGGAATCAACTGAATTCTGGGAATAAGCTTTTTTCGTTGATATCTGCTGAAAATGTCATAACAAGAGGATGCTAGGATCACAAAATCCTTTAAATAATGATATGATGAATTTTAGACTAAATGAGACAATAAACCAGTGTTTTGCTTAATTTTGTTGTAACAGATGCCGAGTGCCAGATGCCAAATGAAAGAGTTACCTCTTGTATTATGGCCATTATTGTTTCTATCATGAGTAAAGACATCAGGAACAAACCCAGCTAAGCTAAGGCATTCCGACATAGAGTTTATAGTAAAGCCAAGAATTTTCCGCGTTGCGGAAATTCCGCGAAAATCGCGGAATTCGGAGGTAAAGCGGAAAACGCATTTCTGAGAAAAAATTAAAAAATAAGCAAAATGACCTAGAAAAAGGAAAAATACACTTGAAAAGAAATAAATAAAATACTAAATGAAATGGGTCTTCAAAATTCATCAAAATAAAGTAAAATCCGTCATAGATTTACCGTACAACGCCTGTTCTACCTCCCATTGCAGCCATGATACCCAATCACCCATCCCAACTTTGCAAATCGCAATGATCGTCACAAGATTCTTGTGAAATTTTATATTATGTCAGAAATGTGCTAAAATTACAAAGCGGAGAAATGCGGAATTTAGCATTTGTAAAGCAGAAAATTCTTGGCTTTAGTTTATAGCAACACCACCGATGTGCACTGGGGGAATGGGGAAGGTTGAGCTCATAAACCGGTTAACCCGCCAAAGTCTGGTCCCAAGTCCAGAGACCCCAGTACACACTATATTGTGAAAATAGGCTTCGATGGTGATACCGTTGATGTTTTACCAACGACTATTCTTCAACGACACTTTTCATAGCTATACACTAGTCCTGCCTGCTGCCTTACATCACCCGGGTGGACCGTTGCAACAGTATGGCTTAAGCCCTATCATTCATAGGCTAAAGTGCAAGCTGATTTTGTCATCTTCCAAGAGAAAACTACACCATCTTAAGAAGGGTGAAATTAGACTCCGAAGATGATCGCGCTGGTGATCTACCAATGAACTACCCCCGTGTTTGGCTTCTCTCAGACAATCAAGTGCAAAATTTATTTGGACGATTGTTCATATTTCGTGTCCGGGGGTTAAATAAAACCGTCCAAGTGAAATTCACATATGATATGCTACAGACTTGTCATTAATGGAGTATTTCTTCACGAAGTGCCATGACTAATCTAGAAGGGGTCTGCATAAATATTGATTGGGGTGTGTCGGGATATGTCGGGTGTCAAATAACTTTTGACAGAAAATGTGCTTTCCATGAGTTCATATCATGGTGCTCATAATGTAGTGAATTAGCCTAAAATGGTGGATTTAAGAAGACTGAATTTGAGTTTCGTTGGGGGTAAACACTTTGAGCATTTTTCTGATATTGTCAAATTTATTGAAGTTTGAGGTGATATGTACTGAACCTAAATACCAATAGGTGTTGATCAAAACTGAAATGCACGTGTAATGTACCAGTTTTGAATGTGGGAGGAGCTTACCCTAGTGCGTACTAAGAAAGTTTGAATGGCCCACTGGGGCCAAGTGTTATAAACTGACTGTACACAAATAAACAGCGTGAGTTCATTGGACAACCAGGAATCCGAACAGTTGTTGTTGTCCCGTAAGTTTATAACATTTGACCCCAGTGGGGGACATTCAAACTTTCTATATACTAACCACTTTTAAAAGCCATACCGTATTTTAAGCTCCTCCCATTTTCCAAAAAATGTACATTGCAAGTGCATTTCAGCTCTGACGAATACCAGTTTCTGACGAAGTTTAGTAAATATCACCTCAAACTCCAATAAATTTGATAATAAACAAAACAATGTTTAATAAAGTCCGAAATTGTATCCCCTAGGCAAATGCACTGCATTATGAGCACCATAATGTAAACTCACGGAAAGCACATTTTCTATCAAACAATTATTTTATACCACACCCCCAATTAATATTTAGCTCGTGCGGTTTATGCAGACCCCTTCTAGATTAGTCTTGCACTTCACGAAGAAATATTCCATATTAAATGTCAAGTCTGTATTTGTGTAGTGTAGATTCCAACATATTTCCAAACCCCATTCCGCCCCCCCCACCAACCAATGTTGGAGCAAGCATGTAGCACATTAAAAATTGAAGCGTTTGGTATACAAACATTGAATAAGGGGAGCGGGAGGGTCATTAAATAATTGTGTAAGTGTCCCATTAACTTCGCACATGATTTGTAGCTCCTTCAATCCCACGAAATGTATGATTGTGTTTTTAGTCCTAGTGATTACGTTTTTATTTTTACTAATCATCAATTCTCTTCAAATCCTGACTTTGTATGGTGATGTAGTATTTTTAGTTTCACCGCATGCATACTGCAATACATTCCAAGTGAGAATCTAGTGAAAAGGTTATTTAATATTAAAAGTTAATGGAGAGTTCAGTGCATGCAGTATTTCTACTGGTTCTCAGTTTGGGGGAAAACTCAACATAAAGGAAAACGTTCAGTTACAAAGTTTGTAACTATGTCACTAAATAATTTTGACACCAGAAGATGATTCACTGAGTTGAACAATGATAGATTTTTGGTCCCTTGCCATTCACAACTAGTAAATGATATAGGAATCAGAAGAATTTGAATGCAAATGAAATACACAATAATGGTGTACTATGTGTGCGAAGTAATTGAAATGGACACTGTAAAACTAACACAGTAGAAGTACAATTTTAGTGCTACCATACATCGGGGGTTTAGGACCAGTTACCAGAAGGCTCTATCTGTAATAGCTGGCAAGTGTGATATTGTTAGATGTATACAATATAGAATGCAGAAATTGTGAAGATATATATAGGGCAGCTATTGCCCAAAATCCTCGACACATAATTTCGTGCTTTCAATCAAATTTACAGACTTCCAAGTTGGGTTTAATTTTTGTAATGGCACTATAACAATTCCATGCAATCATGGGTTTCAATGCATAGCAAAAAGGCAAGATGTTTCTAATAATAATAGAAGTGAAAAAATGAGGTATGCAAAAATTACTTCTTCAAAAATATAAATAGATTTGTTGTTTACCTTGTTGGTTACCTAGTATTTTGAACATAAATATCAGGAGATATATAGTTGACTGCACCTCATGACCCGAATCACATTGCATATTTTTGTTGTACCGCGGCTGCACAGTGGTTCTGGGTAAAGTCAAAGTGCGCCAAACGTCAATATTGGTGAATGTGAAATGTATAACTTTTTTAAACTTGTTTGAGGATGAAAACATGAAGAATATTTTCTACCATTATTTAAGGCATGGGGTATGGGCGAACTTGAAGTACAGGTATCTGGAGAGGGGAAGCAACGAGTTACCCCAAATCACAGCGGCACGTAGTGACTGGACCGCCAAGTGCTAAAATATATTTATTTTGGAAGGTTTGTGTTTGTTTTAAATTTTGGGGCGTTTTTCCAAAATTTGATATTTTGGGGGATATTTAAAAAACGCGACATGTTATTGTTATTGCAGTTCTTTTCCACATACCTACGTTAACATTCGCTTGGGTGATTTACTAATATTATATATTATGACTGCAATTTGGTGTTTTCAATGCGTTTTACACGTATCATGAAATTAACGCAAATATCTAGTCACGCTGCTTTTAGAATTTTTACCTGATCGTCGGCTTTTGCAGGCAACAAAATGCAGATTGGCTCACGATAGATGTCGTATTCCTCTATGTGGGTCACTTGATGATAAAATTACTTTGAATTCCTTGTAACAACACACACATTGTCGTCTGAAAACCAGGTCTGGAACTGATTTTGGAATAGCTTTAGACTTCAGCGCCGTATCAAATCTCATAAAAACCACACGACTGGCGACTATGTGTTTATGTTTCCCGCACGAAAGCTTGCGTCAACATCTATTACTATACTTCTTTGGAAACGTTGACCTTTGACCATTCTTTGCATAACACCCTGATATGACCCACACCACTTCACGCCATACATAAATTCTGCCAGTCACATTTCCCCAATATGAAATTTTTTTAAAGTAAAATTTTAATTTTAATTTTACTTCGATTAAAGTTTGGCGGAGGCGGGGTTCGAACTCACGGCGCACTGCTTTGGACACACTATGAACCCAGCGCCTTAGACCACTCGGCCACTTGTCTTGTTGGAATCCATTTGAAACTTATTTGAAGATATAATCGCAACTTCAACATAGGCCTACCACGTGACAAGCAAAGGCAGAAAACGTACCATATTTTGGAATTTTATTTGCCTAAAAACATTAATGTGTATTATTAGCGCTCAATTGTTGTTAACTGCGTGTTCTATAGGCATATACAAAAAAATCCAACAATAAACATGATAAATGGGCGTCTATATGGACAATACATTATATCGATTTTGACACGTGCTCGTGTCTCAGTACATTTCCATGGTCAGTAAAATACTATAGAGGAACCTACCATTTTTCTTGTATAGACGTTCGATGTTTTGATCAAGTATGTGAATAATCGACATTAGACCCCAAATGTTTTTTCAGGAAATAAAAGATTAGATTACTATAAAAACGAAACAGTAATCTTTGGTTGGATCTAATGTAATATTCACATAGAATTTTCAACGTTTTTCTATCCTTATTCTTGCTCGATTAAAAAAATATTTTGGCGTATATAAAATTGAAATAAAATTCTCTGCCTCTTAAACGACATCAAATGTGCCACAATTGGGTATCACGAATCGTTATATATGATGTGCAGTTAATATTCATATTTTCTTTTATACAGAGGATGCTTCAGTTTTGACAAGAAAAATATTTTCTTGAAAACCCTCTCACTCGGTTATTTTAAAAAGGTAACCACGCTTCCTTAGAATGTGCAATAAATTAGCATTAAAGTTTTTCTTATTCTAACAGCATGCGTTTCTAAAATGCAGTATGGTGAAATGTGGTGTAGATATGACCTTGATATGTTCACTTGATTGGGTACGTTATAGCATCCATTTCATTGAGTTGTTAGGACCTGGTCAGTAGATAATACTACAGGGATACAGTAGTTTAACATGGTGTGTGAGCATGGTGAAAGACTCATTATTGAATAGGCGCGGACATATTAAAGGCACAGGTCCTTTGCGTGTATAGCAGAAAATTATAATAGAATGTTTGGAATTTTGCAACTATTAATAGGCTTACTCTCGCATTATGTATTTATTTATTTCTTTATGCCTATGCCATTTATGTATTTACTGACTTATTTATTTATTTATTTATTTGGTATATTAGTTAGTAATTAGTAATATTCCATGATACATCGGTTTATGATTGATTGATTGATTGATTGATTGATTGAGTGTTGATAACTTGACAACTTGATTGATTGATAGTCACTTCACATTATATTCCTAGTTTACAGGCCCCTATGGAACGTCTTTTAATTTGGAATAGCATCGTACATTAGATAAATAGGCCTATTAGTATTGATTTATTCTATTCAGCAATATCAAGGATTACTATCAAACTTCTCATAGCTAATTGTCAGTTGGTAACGCACAAGGTTTTACAACACGGAGGTCCCGGGTTTGATACCCAGGTCTGCGTATTTTTTCAAGGCTGAGAAAAAAATTATTATTTGGCACGCGATCTGAGCTGGTCCTTTTCTGGTGGCTGTGTCTGTTACAGGCACACTCCTCTGGAATCCAAACCAGCTTCACGCTCATTACACCTCCCTTAATGTTTTTAATGATTTCTGGTAGTGTCATTTACCCCCGTGAATATGAAAAAGTACGAATTCTGCTTTTAAAGTGTTCAAAGTGCAGGTTCTATTATGATTCTTACCCATAAGTAATAAAATTAGAATATTAATTTTTTTTTTGGATAAAATTTAGCATGTTTGGATTTCCGTCGTTTCCGCCAAAATGTTAATATGGAACTTTTCATTGATACAGGGTGTCCCAAAAGTAACTTAACATTGTGAATTTGCCATAACTTGCGTTGGGTTAATAGTGTTGTTACAAAAATTACACAGTATGTAGATAAATATTTCAAAAATGTTATGATACCAAACATGTCTATGACCTTTTGGCATGAAATTAACGGATATCTAACGTACCGTAAAACCCACTTTTATATACGCAAATAAGTCTCGTCATTTGAGACGTGATAACACGATATAACGTGTTATCGTTTTAAAATCGTTTTAAAATCTGTTTTGTTTAATTTTGCTATGTTTGTTTGATTGTTTGTTTGTTTTCAATGCGTAATCGATTAAAATGCTTCATAATTTGATGTCAAATTTCTTAATAACTGCTGTTTACAACCGTAAACGACGTTGGCACACATTGCATTTTGGTTCAATGAAACTAAAAACACAAACACAGAAAACATTATTCAAAAGAACAAACAATACCAAATTGTGATTAGGCCTACCTCCAACTTGTTCAAACTGTGTTATTACAAAATATGCTCCAGGTGACCACCTTGTAAGTTCCCACATTCATGAATCCTGACTGCGAAGTTCTGAATGACTCTTTTGCATGTGTCTCTGCTGATTTCCTTGATTTCCTTGGTGATGTTTAACTTGAGTTTCTTTATGGATCTTGTTTTGGTCGCATACACACGGTC
This sequence comes from Amphiura filiformis, assembly GCF_039555335.1. NCBI lineage: Eukaryota > Metazoa > Echinodermata > Ophiuroidea > Amphilepidida > Amphiuridae > Amphiura > Amphiura filiformis. Next base: position 52,783,206 of record NC_092635.1, read on the forward strand.
TTTCAGAAAACCCATGGAGGATTCAAGTCTGGGGAATGCGGTGGCCATGGTCGGTCAGTTTTCAATGAAACGACTCTACTATAGAAACATTTTTTGAGCCATTGAAGAGCTTGCTTGGCTGTGTGCGGCGTAACCCCATCCTGCTGAAACCATTGACGTTTCCTCTTGCTTTCGCCCACTCGTCGCAGTAATGTTCCTTAAACTTTGCTTGAGTGAGTTTGTCCGACTTTGTCTCGGCAAAGAACCATACTACTGCCGATACTAGTGTTGATGAAGTAATGACTGTCTACTGCTGATACTAGTGTTGATGAAGTAAACACTGTCTACTGCTGATACTAGTGTTAATGAAGTAATGACTGTCTACTACTGATACTAGTGTTGATGAAATAATGACTGTCTATTGCTGATACTAGTGTTGATGAAGTAATAACTGTCTACTGCTGTTACCAATGTTGATGAAGTAATGATTGTCTACTGCTGAGTCTTGATGAAGTAATGACTGTTTATTGCTAACACTACCGGTGTTGATGAAATAATTACTGTCTACTGCTGATACTAGTTTTGATAAAGTGATGACTGACTACTGCTGATACTAGTGTTGATGAAGTAATGAGTGTCTACTGCTGATACTAGTGTTGATGAAGTAATGACTGTCTACTGCTGATACAAGTGTTGATGAAATAATTACTGTCTACTGCTGATACTACTGTTGACGGATGAAGTAATTACTGTCTACTGCTGATACTAGTGTTGATGAGATAATTACTGTCTACTGCTGATACAAGTGTTGATGAAATAATTACTGTCTACTGATGATACAAGTGTTGATGAAATAATTACTGTCTACTGCTGATACTAGTGTTGATGAAGTAATGACTGTCTACTGCTGATACTAGTGTTGATGAAATAATTACTGTATATTGTATACTGCTGATACTAGTGTTGATGAGGTAATTACTGTCTACTGCTGATACAAGTGTTGGTGATGAAATAACTAGCTACCCAGCAAACACAAAAACGTTTTAAAAACGTTTTAAATAAGTTATATTTTGGCTTTTGGTTTAGGTAAAAACGTTTTAATAACATTAAAATGTCGGGTTATACAAAGGTTATGATAACGTTTTAAAACGTTTTGTATTCAAACACACTACAACAATATTTTTAAATGTTTTCAAAAAAATATTGTAAACTATTTTTGCAAACATTTTTGCCAAATATTGTGTCAATACTTAAATAACATTATGTTAAAATATTTGAACCCAGCAAACACAGAAATGTTCTTAAAATGTTTTTTCAAAACCTTTTAATAACATTTAAATGTCGGGTTATATAAAGGTCTTGAAAGCGTTTTTAAAACGTTATTGAAAATATTTTGGGCAAACATTTTTCGCAAAATATTTTTTCAACCCCAAATTAACATTCTGTTTAGAATGTTTTGTATCAAGTTTTCAAGAATGTTTTTGGAATGTTATTAAAACGTTTTTATACCCTTTATATAACCCGACATTTAAACGTTTTCTGTAAAACATTTTTGTTTGCTGAGCAGTAGATTATCAAAAATATTTTTTAAGGTTATGAAAACGTTTTATACTCTTAATATATCCTTTATATAACCCGTCATTTAAACATTTTCTGACAACCTTTTATAACCTTTTGCGAATGATGTCGAAAACGTTTTGTGTTTGCTGGGTATATACTGCTGATATAAACGATGTTGATGAAGCAACTCTCTACACTGCTGATACCTGTGTTGATAAAGTGACTGTCTATTGCTACATCTTATGAAGTAACTCTACTGCTAATAGTACTGTTGACGAGCTAAACTGTCTAAATATCAATGTTGATGTAACTAGCTGCTGCTAATACCAGTATTGCTGAAGTAATGGCCGTCTTCTGATACTAGTGTTGATGAATAACTATCTTCTGCTAAAACCAGTGTTGCTAAAGTAACTGTCTATACCGCTGATACCAGTGTTGCTGAAGTAACTGCCTATACTCTGCTCTATTGATGAAGTAATCTACTGCTGATATTGGTTGATAAAGTACCTGTCTACCGCTGATGCCAGTATTGATTAATAGCTGTCTAAAGTCTACTACTGAATGCAGTGTTCAACCAGAAATAGTGGCCAATTACTGCTAATATCCATGTTGATGAAAACATCTAAACTGTCTACTGCTGATGAAGTACCCAGTTGCTGACCACTGCTGATCTAGTGCTGCATTGATGATGAAGGGTAACAATGGCCAAGTATTGTATCAAGGTAAGCATTTTAACATTTCAGCAAGAAATTGACTTAAAATTGCGAATTTTCTCACGCTTTGCACCCCTTCCTTGAATGCTTCCTTGTGTGCCACTGCTACCACTGATATTAGAATTGATGAAGTAAATTAGTTCTAATATCTACTACTGATATCATTAATATTGATGAAGTAACTGTCCACTGCTGATATCAGTGTTATTATCTACTGCTGATAGCAGTGTTGATCTGTTGATGAAGTGACCATCCACAGCTTTCAATACATCTATAATCTGTCCACTGCATCTAACCAAAAGTGAGTAAAAACCACTAATTGCTCACTTATTGATCATCCGTATCTGTATTTGTAGTTAATACTACACACAGTGTATGAATTAGTTGTTTAACTAGAGGTGCACTTTTGCACCTCATTCGAAAGTTGTAGTGCAATATCATCTGATGTAGAGCAATTGAATACATGAATACAAACCCCACCCAAGTCCGTGGAGAAAACTAAGAAAAACTGTGCATCATTTTAATTCCTTCAGTTAGATTTACCTGGTAAATAGGACAAGTTTTACATGCAAATGAGTGGGTTGTGTGACGATTATCATTTCGGGGGCTTCGTGGGGGTCGTTTTGTATGCTGGACTTGGGTTGTTTTTTAATCACATAGTCAGTGTATTCTTTACCTTTTGCTCTCAGTTTTTTCTTGTTCTGTGCTCATTCAGCTTCATTTCTGCATTTTTTACCACTTATTCCGTCATCACTGTTGCTATCACCTCAATTTAGTATCAGCTATCTTGTCCTGCTTGCGAGGGCACTATAATATGTGTACAAAAATCACCCAAGTCCTGGACGTGGGTGGTTTTTGGATTTCACATGCTAAATAGACGGGTGGATTTGTTTTTGTTTTTGTTTTTTTATACATATGATAGGCCTATGTATAAGCAACAATTTCCCATGCTTAATTCAATTTGGCCAAAGTATGGACTTGTGTGTGTTTTGTATTCAGGTATTCAATTTAAAATGCAATCTCATAACAATCAAAATAAATTTACAATTAGGACACTTACGTTCAACAAGGCTGAATTAATTATAAAGCCTATGGAATTTAACACACGTACAGTAACAATGAATTTCAGCGTTTTTTGTTTTGTTTTTTTGTTTGTTTGTTTTTGTTTTTTCTATTTGTACAGTCTCTTTACTCACTTTTGTATTTGATATTATATACATGTAACTTGTTCTGTCACGCAAAACATTAAATACAAATAATATAAAAAAGCGATAACGGGCCAAGTAAAGTCTTGTTCATCATTTCCTGTAAAATAAGAAAGTAGGCAGGGCTTGACACTGATACTGAAAATTATCGACTCTTTTCATTCTTTTAAATTATTTTCAATCAGGTCAGTTTGAAGTATCTGTCAAACACACGAAGTCAGTGAAATGTGGTATCGCACTTTTGCACCACAGTTGGACAGTTGTATCGCAACTGACGAGTTTTGGGATGCAAATTGCACTGCGAATAGGGCTCATTTGAAACACCAACAAAACGCTCCCTACTCGTTGTAGAAGTGACGTAATAAATCGGATAAACTACCATAGCAATCGATGAATACAATTTTGACTATATCAGCAGCTTTCACTGTCGTCTATGTCTGCAATCATAAATTGAATACAATACCGCTCTTTTCAAAGATACTAATCTTACAGGTGCGAGTGATCAGTATGATATGGTTAAACAATGCAGAGGTACCGCGTGAACGTACCAGTGCAGCGCGATATATTGAAAAATCGTTTTCATCCATTGGACAGGTACCGTGTGAACGTCGTAGTGAAAGGCGATATAGTCCAAAATTATATTCTATGGTAGTTAATCTGATTATTGCGTCACTTCTTCAGCGAACTGGGGCGTGTAGGAATTGGTGTGCGCATGGGTTTGCTTGGTCTTGCCTGAGGTGATCCACAAAATGCAAAAATGAATAGAACTTTGCCGGTTATGTTAACTTCTGTGTAGCAAAAATCATGGAATTATGAAATAGGTTAATAAATGCGTTTAACTTGAAAAAATTTGAAATATCTTAATTGCGTTTCTAGTGTTTTTTAGATATGATACTCATATTACTTATGTAGTACGGTATTTAAGAAAAGAAGTACACATTTTATTTAATTAATAATTTCCTGTTGGCTTCTGCTAATCCTCATTCCATTAACACTTATTTCCCTCTAAAAATTTTAACCATACCGGTATCTTTAAAAATATGCATGGTTCAAAAACACATTTATTGTAATTTTAATTTTTACAGATATATCAAGATGTTAAAAATAAAATAGGACCAAATGAAATCCTTGCCAGCATGAAAATGGGTGTAATTCTGATATCATGCCTAATGTGACATTTTGTTATCGAACATGAAAAGTATGAAATATATTAAACGCCGATATTCAATGGCAAAGTTTACTGCTAATTGGTCGATTAAAATTCTGAAAAATATGTGAAATACAGTAAGCCAAAAAATTAAGGTACCAGTTGTGTTCACCCCTGTATATCCTAAGTAAAGACACATATGTCAGAATTAAAACAAGCAGCTAATACCCGAACTCTTTAGCTCTGATTCAAGACCTTATTTATTTAAATTGGTTGAGAATTGAAGAAACGGTGATCTAAAACCTACTGAAGAGACGAAATCAAAAGTTGCACTTTTGTGTTCTAATCAATGAAAGCATGGCGCTAGTTCCCTTGTTTGCGAACGCTTTGTGTACAAAGCAATAGCGCATGCAATGGAAGAAAATGCAACTTTTAAATTGGCACCTTCCTTGGGGTTTTGGATCGTCGTGTCTTTATTTCTTGAACAATTTCAACGAATGAGATCTTAAATTCGAGCTAAAGGATGCTGCATGCTATTGGCTGCTGGTTCCAATTATGACATATCTGTCTTTGTTTAGGATATACAGGGGGTAAACATAACTGGTACCTTAATTTTTTGGCTTACTGTATATAAAACTACCATAGTCAATGTCAAAATTTACATCTAATTGGTCGACTAAAGTTTTTTAGCAGTTTTCTGTAAATCCAGATATTTGTTTTAGAAAACATTGTTTCCTGCGTCTTATACTTATAAATTCTTCCACGGGGAACTTCCACTCTTAAAATCCTAAAAGAAGAAAATTTAAGCAATATTTGTCCGGTACTGTAGATTCCTTTTTAGCCCAAAAAAAACTCCGTGTCTTGGGCCAAAACTGGCACTGGCCCGTCAATTACCAAATTTCACCTTTATTTTGGGCTAAAATAATATGAAATTGAAAATGTTCCAGTAAAACCAGAACAAAATATGCTCGTCCCCACCCCCATAAACATTTTAATGCGTCCGCAGCCAATGCTATTATCTTGTACTGAGGGAAAATCAGTCAGCCTGGTGCGGTCCACCGCTGGAGATGTTAATGCGTTATGACTGTGAAGGCATAAGCCAATGTAATTCGCCGTCTTTGGTTTACACCATCAGAGCGCTGTGAATATGCCTCCTCGCATGGACAGTGTAATTCGCCGTCTTTAGTTCACATCATAAGGACGCTGTGAAGATGCCTCCTCGCAAGTACAACCTGTTGGCAAAATTAACAGATAAAAAGGTTAATATATACTTTTATAACGTAACGTTTATATACGTTATTAACAGCACACTACATTATGATTACTTGTAACCAAAGGAGGTGAATTTGATTTACCTTCGTCGTGAAGTTTCCAGAACTCTCTTCGAACCTCGTCAAGTAACGCATCATTACATTGTAAGATGTCTAAAAGTGCTCCAGGCCATCTGCCATCTTTAGACTTTTGCAGTCGATCCATGATCCATCTAACTGCCCTTGTTTCTCCATCAGATGATTTCCTGGCAGTGAATTCAACGTTTGTACATCTGGAGGAAGTCTGGCATATGGGTGGACAAGGTTCGGGTGATTGCTTCAGAGGCAATCTCACGAAGCATTACCATCTTCAGATCAACAACCTTTTCCCAGATGTGCATGTGCTGAAGATCAACTGTGGATCAAAACCATTTTGATCAAACATTTAACCAAGATATTTAACATAATTGCAATTTCGTGTCATCGCCAAAGTTCCTCTAGCGTGACTGATTTTCAGTATAATGTTACGAATTAGTTGCTTTTGATTTTATAGAACTAGTATGCCTTAGAGATATCCGACGTCTTTGAATTTAACCTTTAACTCACAAAGTAGGTGTCTTGATGGCTGAAAAAAGTGTAAAAGGCTGAAATTGAGTCAACTAAAGCTTTTTGAAATATTGGAAATAGTCAACAATAGGAAACTAATGAACATCTGACCCAATGTGTAAAGAGAACATGACTGCTTCGAACACAATTCATATTCTGGATATGATGCTTTAGTAAGAGTGTTTTGCCACTTTTTACGATTGGGAAATATAGCCGAGGAATGGAATGCTGGAGCTTTGACCTACTTGCTATTTCATTTGTCGACTTCTGAGGCTGCTGAGGAACTTTCGGTTGTTGGACTGAAAGAAAGTATAAATATAGTAAAAAATAAATATTATAAACGTCATCATCTCATCATGTACAATGTTGAGTCGGAAGTTAACGTATACAGCAGGACAGCAACAGAAAAACAACCCGTGTATATAAATAATACAAATTTTTGCTGAAACGTGTTACTTCCATTAAAATAAGTACCTGTTTCCTCCGTCCCTGGTTGGTCCTCTTGCAGTTTTAGATAATCTTGGTATTCCTCATACAAGTACTGCATATAGTCATAGTGCTTCTGTGCCTGAAGAGCTTGCATTAGATGCTGCGGCCAAGAGGTTCTCAATTGAGCGAGTCTATCAAGAAAGTATTCAGCTCCAGCATGTTGGCCATGGTTGATGAACTGTTGACGTATTTCATCCTTATCGAGTCGTGAGATATCCACAAAGTGATCAAGGATGTCTTCAGTGATGATATTGATCAGTCTTTCTTTCACTTTCGGAACATCCAAAATCGCCTTGAAACTGTCGAGCATCTGGAATTTCTCTATGGATTTACATGGAAAAAAAAGAACATTTTACAATATATATTTGTTTTAAATATATATTATTATATCACGCATGCATAAATTCTAGACAGTTCATTGGTTGATTACCGTTTATCATTTTTACTATCACCCTCTCCGTGTGATAGTCTTTACCATCATGTGCTCTGCCGTAGTGCGCCTGCGCAAAGCCGTGCGCTGACTCTTGGACTCACCAATTTAGTAATGGGGTGGACCCCAAAATGTGACTATTTCACGGCAAAACATGGTGTTATGTTGATGAAAAAATGTATACCTACCTTAAATAGTATTTTAGTAATAGAATTTATGCATGAGTGATATAAAACAAATATTAACTGTCTTGAATTCGTGTAATGGTCGAAATATAATCACTCGGTGAAAGATGTATTGTTCCATTCCACTCGCCGTTCCCGGCTCGTGGAATGGAACAATCCATCTTTCACCTCGTGATTATATTTCGACCATCACACTCATAGACAGTTAATATTTGTATACTATTAAACCCTTTACAATTTATATTATGTAACAATATTCTATACTAACGCTTTACAGGCATGTTGTAAGGCATGAGTTCTTCTGTGTTGAACTTTACTACTTCGTGTTTCCTTTGTACAATTTCACGATCTGGTTTTCTGTAGACAGTATGCGATGGGACGAGTGACCTTGACGAAACTAGATCTAGTGAAAAAAGGAAAAATCAATACATACTTTAACATGTTTAATCATGGGTGTCAACCCCCAAATGGCCCATTGATTGTTCTCTTCAGCCACTTCCCCCCACCCGATTGGCGCTAATGATTTGAATATAATGTTTTCCTACATTCAATCCATTTGAAGTAAAAAATTAAGATGTCTATTCTCTAATCTATTATTATCTGAAATTAGTAATCATTACTTTGATACCTACCGGTCGCACTCTGTTGTTCTGATGCGGACACAGCCGGAATGGACGCAAACCATTTCTCTTGTAGGAGCTTGTCCCGTGCTTCAGTAACCATCGGTACCAATGAGGGCACATCTTGTTGGAGTCCAGCTAGAAACCCCTTACACCAATTTGGTTTCTTTAACTGCATGAGTTTAAACAAGAGCAGATCTACAGCTTTCCGGCGCCCTTCAAGTTTCTCTTTGGTTTCGATTTCCTCTTCATCATCTTCAGATAACAGAGAACCTTCACCCACCAAGTATAGAAGTAGTTGACTAGCTTTTATGTCGGTGGTGCGCCTTAGATCTTGGTGGGTGCGTTTCAAAACTGCACGCCAAAGCAGGGTCAAATCAGGAACACCTGAAGAATGAATGTTAAAAACTATATATTGCACAAATAATTATTTCTTTAGTAGTATAATTAAATCATATTGGATATATATCGATATATGTATAGCCGTCATTTGTATATAGAAAAAATAACTGTCGTTTTACCTTTTCTGTTTCGGGAGCTCTATTGTTCAGAAACGAAAACGCAAGGGATTAAGTGGGATGGTGTGTAAGTTGACTTCATTGTTACATATGGGGCATCATGCTTCTCATTTCAAGAGGTAATAATAGGAGCTGTCAATCACACTTATGTCTGTCAATAAAGGTTGGATAAGTCTTTTTTGTGCAACACTGGGGCCTCAAGTAGGCAATCTTACTCATGTCCCTCATTACACTAGGCAGGATAGGCCTACATCAGGTCCGAACGCAAATTTGGTGTCATTATGGTCTATATTAGTGTGACATTTAAAAAAAAGGACCCCTGTCTCTTCTCCTCTCGCTTTCTCCTCTTTATAGTCTGTCTGTCTCTCCCCCTCCCCAACTCTCACCTGTGCCATCTTTTGAATTATGTGGATATCTGAATTATATTGGATGTTGTATTTCCTTTACCCTTCTCCCCCTCTCACTGTTTTAGCAGTAGGCCTATGATCAACGTGGAAAAATTAAAATAAACGGAACAAAACTCCTCCCTGCTCTGCTCGCCCTCCTCTCTCCTCTCGATCTTCTCTCCTCTCCTCTCCTCTCCTCTCCTCTCCTCTCCTCTCCTCTCCTCTCCTCTCCTCTCCTCTCCTCTCCTCGTCTCATCATACAATATACATTTAAAATAGATTTGAGTCTGGCAATTTTGCCTGAAGCAATTATCAGATTACCAATTCCAATGAAAGAAATCCTATTAGTTTCACTTCAACTTCTCTGGTGTTGCATATTACCAAGTTTTAAGGTGTATTTGGGACGAAAATAATTCCCCGTTTAATCTCTACATTATCATACTATGACCGATTTTTGCGCGATTGCGAACAAGTATACGTAATTCTTGGCAACATTGATTACTATTGATTAATGTATATTAATGTATATTTCTACGCTGGGCTATTTTCACGAGCTACTCCCGCCTAGGCTGGAGTACCTATACACCCAACGCAAGTCAATTGAAGCCGTACAATTTATCGCGAATTTACGACCGTAAAATTTAGACACTTCTTTTGTCTACATTAGCATCAACCCTCTCATCTCAAGTTTTTCATGTCAGAAATTAGCATAACTCCCGAAACCGAAACAGAAGTTATCTTCGTTCAACTTTTCTGTAGTCAACAAAAGACTAGAATAAAAGGATTGTTCACACGTACCATGCTAACACTTCAAAATAACAATGAGATCCGAAACCGAAACCGGAAACAGAAACAGAAACAGAAAAGATAAAACGAAGGTAAGTATACTTGGAATTTTCTTACCAAATTGATATGATGGGTCATCTTGATGAGTCTGAAAGGAGAAAAAAATAAAACACAAGATTTATGATTAAAGTGATGATTAAAAAGAAAAGTGATGATTAAAAAGAAAAGTGTTGATTAAAAAGAAAAGTGATGATTAAAATGAAAAGTGATGATTAAAAAGAAAAGTGATGATTAAAAAGAAAAGTGATGATTAAAAAGAAAAGTGATGATTAAAAAAGAAAAACATAAAATTTTATGATTAAAGTGATTTTCTACACCCTGAATTCATTATCAGAGTCACTGGTCACTCATACCTTACCTTGCATTTGGGATAAATTGAGCTAAGTTATAACTTCTGGACAAACGTGGTTCGTGGAATCAAATTTTTCATTAATTAATTTAGCTGTGGCGCCAAAAGGGTGCCACACAATTCAACCATAGCCCAAAAATCAGGAAATGCTTACTTGATGTCCTTCGTCCATCAGCATCGACTCAATGCCTTTTGCCAAATCATCGTTGCCAATGATGCCTGGATGTTTCAGTACAGTCATTACCTCTTGAATTGTCAGCTTGTGACCATTACGTCTACGAGTAGCACATACTTCCTAAAATACGCAAAGATTTGCCATAAGTTGACAACAAAGATCCTGTTTTATTACGCATTTTAAAGTCGAGCTTTGTCTTCATTACAATGTAGTTTACATCATAGCGCATCACTGATATTTCTGCCTCTTGAAATCACTTACTCTAAGTATTTCGTCGGTAATCGAATGATCCTTGGTAGTTGTACAAAATCGGACGAGCTGCTGAAATCTGTTCTTAGGAATGGCCCATATATCTGCAAGCATCCGATAGTCGCTTCCTAGTGGATGGGTTTCATCAAGAACTGCATATATCCTTTGTTGAAGCTCCAGCGGTATCCACTCCCAGCCACTATGTCCGCCGAGTTCAGTGATAAACATCATATCGACACCCTTAAATTCGAATGAGTGAATAGTTCATTTACTTCTTAGATACGAGTAAGATTCCAAAACATTGAATTAGAATTCAAGAGTTTTAACAATTAAGTAAATCATGATACATAATATCAAAGCTCACCTGGCAAATGACGTCAATCATGTTGTCAGCATGAGTCTGTCGTGAATGGTACACCGTACCGTTTCCTTCTTCAGCCTTGTGCAAATCATCTGACTCATAGTACAGAATCTTCTCCAGATTGCACTCAGTTTTCATTGACTTGGGGCTAAGGAACTTCCACTTGACAACTGTTCCTGGTGAACACTGACGAAGATACAGCTTTATGGATCGCTGCAACCTAAAATAAAGGATCCTAAATGTTATTGTTTGAAATTTTAAATTTATTATAAGCTATTAAGACTAAGTTTTATTTTGATGAAGATCAAGATAAATTTAATGTAAGCAACATTTGTTACATACGATTGTAGTTGAGAATGAGCTTCAGTTCTCTCGTGCTGATTCTTGCACATAACAGTAACATTTATGGCTCTCCCCATGTCCGTCTTCTGTACCATTCCTTCAACTGGAGAAATGAACTTGATAGCGGAATTTGAGTAGTTAGCTTTCACGGTCCCGTGCGTGTCAGGATAACATTCCAGCATATGAAGATGAATGTGCGGGAAGAGATCTGGCGAGAACATATCTGACTCATCACCACACTCTACACGAATACCAAACATCTGTGCATTGTCGCTCTTCTCCATCAGAATCGGAGGCAAAGATGGTGGCATTTTGGATGGAATTAAATAGCTCCCATCATCGGCGATGAAGAGGATCTTTAGGTGTACCAGAAGCAACACAGTAAGATCGAAGTCAAGCCCTTCGCTAGTTACCAGGAATTCGCGTAATTCGTCTTCGCTGTACAGAGGTTTGTCTGGTAGTTTCTGGAACTGTGCTGGAAACTCATCACCTGCTAACACTTTAGCGATGACGTTGGAGCAAAGCCATTGGATGTTCATAATGACCATAGCCTCGCAAGCATCATCACTCTCATCGTTTGCTACGTAGATCTGAAGGAAGGAAGTTGGTTTTCTTATCAGCGATACAATTTGCTTTCGTTTAATAACTTTAACATAATGTGGCAACCCCTTTGTTCTAAAACCTCATTCAAGCTCTGATCAGATCATCAACCCTTCTTTATGTAAGAGGCATGGTAACTTTGTTATACTACTAATAGTAAGAGGCTTGTGTGTTTTTACCTCGCCCATGTCATGAAGGTATGCAGCAGCAGTTCTTACGGTGTCCTCTTCAATCAAATTTTCGATATCTCGGACTTGTTTTCCTGCGATCTCCTTTACTCTCTCAAAGAAAAACGACCATGGTAGAACAGGATAACTAGGCATGTACCAACGACGGCTTTGATCCAATATGTTTTGGCAGATCAGTGGTAGCATTCGGGTTCCCTGTGGGTGAGGGAAAATGTCGTCATATATGAAAAAAAGTATGCAGCGTAAGGAAGGAAAGAATGCATTTTTAACGCCATTATATTAAATTTTGAACCAACTCACACCTTGACAAATCTGATTTATTTAGTTATTGTTAAGTGTTAAGTTGTTGTGGTCTATTAATCAGAGAGACATGTTCAGTTAGCTGACTCTTAAAGCCAGGCTTAAACCTACCAAGATATCAACTGCCATCTGTTTGAGAATGTCCTTTAGTTTTTCATAACCTTGTTCAGTAGCATTGCAAGCGTTAACAGTGATCACAGAATCAACAATGTCAAGAGATTCCTGAAATAAGCGTCTCATTTTGGTTTGGTTCAGTTGGGCCACTCGGTATCCTAGAAAATAATCAAAACATAGAACATAATTACAAGTTGGCAATTCGGCAAATGTATGCGGCTTCAATCAATTTGCACTTCGCTCGGAATCACACTCAACGGTGATAATTTACGTTTTCCTTTATTTTGTAATGAATTCTATCACGACTTCTTATTGTTGTTTTCATACAAACGGCAACAACATATTTACTAAGATATAAGTACCGTTCCGTACGAGATATGTCGCACAAGTAGTTCATTTATAGCCACTGAAGGATAAATAAACTTTTCTACAACATTACAATTTTGGCCTAGCCTTTTAAAGCCACAACTACCCATGTACATCTGGGGAAAAGAAATAAAATTGCCCAGTGAGCATTATTTCGAGCTAATTGACTCCCAGTTGGCACAGGTTGGGATTTCGATGTTGTATCTCCGCTAGGTTGTGATATCTGTGCGATATTATTTTAAGTGAAAGGTGATACACGGTGTGTTCACGTAATTTTAAACTATTCAAGACCCAAATCAAGATGTTTACCAAACGAGTGCGTATTAAAATAGTGTCAAGAGCAAGTGATATTTCTGGGTTTTTTTCTTTGAATGGTCAGGGGGCCCACTCCCCCCTTAGTATATCCTGTCATTTTCACGATGACCAAAAGGTCAAATGAGCAAAGCGTTTTTATAACCTCCACAAAATAACCACTAACACATTGCGCCGATGTTATACAACATTGTTCGATCACATCTCCTTACACATACCTGTTTTCTTGTCTTTGACCTGGTCCATATGAGACGCAACTATAATAACCTTTGGTTTGGTTCGTTGAGTTGCCGAATGTCCAGATTTCAAAAAGCAGAGCCAGTAATGTAGCTTGAAACCAAGGTTTAAACATGAGACATATTGAAGGAAGGTCAAAATTACCAAAGGGTAAATTATTCGCATTCTGAATATGCGTAATGTCCTTCTGATATCAAATTTGTTTTTGTTTTTTTTAATTTGCGATATAATACACATTTTATGGCAAATTATTACAAATTGACATTTATCAGTCGTCGAAGTAAACTTTATAAATCTAATGATTTGTTCTTAACGTGAAAAGACGACCATCGTGAAAATTTTGATCTGTCGTCTTGAATATATATATGAAGTTTCCCAAAAGACCTACAAATTTAAGGTCTTTTAGACCTTTTCTTTTACATTTTTATTATGTTCTGTATGTATGAATGGGGTTCATTAAATGTAACTGAGTGCATGGTCGTTGTTTATGCCAATAGTTGTGCAGTCCCCCCTCTCGGGTATATAAAATCGGGCGTGCCCTCAATTAATTGAATTCATTACTGCTTTGAATAATGGATTTTGATACCACTACTAGGTCCTCTCAGTAAAAAGAATTTAGGGTAACAATAGCATAAGCAACTCCAAAATGTTTCAGAATTGTCAAAAGTTACTGCACATTTTACGTCTGTATCCACAGAATTAGAGAAGGGGAACCGGGACTCCCTATACCGCCACGTACAATCGCGATGACGGTCGAGTCCTGGTTCTCTGGTTTTATTTCTGTGTTTCTGTGTCTGTATCGAACTTACATCTTGCAAATGTAGATTCTTGACCAGATTGTACATGACGATAAATATGGAATTTTCTGCACCGAGAAACATGGCATGTGATATATGGTATTCCACGTGGCCAGCAAGATCCCAAATTCTAAAGATTCCAACACCCTTGATTGAGCTTTTACTGATATCAATGCCTGCAGTTGGATTGTATGGAAGCTCTTGGAGATTGTTGACCGATTCTGATTCGTTGTCTTGGAGGTCCTGAAGAGCATAAACAACCATGTCACATATTCAGATAGCATAGACTAGACAGTAAATTATTTTACCTGCTATCGGGTTAAAATTAAAAAGGGACATATCTGACAGTGAAAAACAGTGAATTTTTATTTCTTAAGGGATCTGGAATGAGCGTTTTGAGCGTTTCGTCATTATTTTTGTGGGACATGCGAGCACATCAGACATATCGAATTGCATTATGAATACGAAGAATGTCTTTCTGATATCAAATATTTTTGAAATTCACGATATAATACAAATTTTATGACAAATTATTGAAATTTGATATTTTTCACATTTTGATATATAACAGTCCTCGAAGTAAATTTTATAAATCTAATGACATATTCTTAAAGTGTATGTAGCTAGGAGGAAAAGCCGACGATCAATTGAAAATGTTGACCTTTCATATTGAAGATATGGATTTTTTCCCCAAAAGACCTAATTTTGTTTGGTGTTTTGGGGAAAAATCCATATCTTCAATACGAAAGGTCAAAATTTTCAATTGATCGTCGGCTTTTCATCTCACCTACATACGCTTTAAGTATAAATCATCAGATTTATAAGGTTTACTTGAGTACTGTTAAATATCAAAAATATCAATTTTAATCATTTGCCATAAAATGTGTATTACATTGCGAATTTCAAAAATCAAAATTATTTGATATCAGAAGGACATTCTTCGTATTCAGAATGCAATTCGATATGTCTGATGTGCTCTAATGTCCCACAATAAACACTGTCCAAACGTTCATACCCAACCCCTTAAGGAAATGTTACAATATGGATTTAATAGTGGAGCTCTGTATGAAAAAAAAACATTTATGCGGGCATACTTTTGTGAGTGAGTTCTTTAAAGTTGTCTTTCCAGCAGAAGGTGCTCCACAAACGAACAATTTGACGATCTGGACTGGAGTGGAACCGGTTTGCATCAAGTCTTTGTACTTCGCTTTCTGGAAGAAATTGTTGAGATGGACAGGCGAGTAACAAATATCACAATTAATATTGATTTGAATATGTAATCTTCATATTTCATGCAAAAAATAAATAAAAACTTAAAAACCGACACATGTACCTGATGTAATTTCAACCAAGCATTTCACGGTTTCGTAGTGAATGTGGATAGCGGCGTCCTACCATTCATAAAAAATATCAACCTCACTCGATAGTATCGACCATATTCGAGCCAAATTTGGACGCCATCTGGGTATTTTGCCTTCAGGTACCATGCAATATTCATAAATATACCACTATAATGCCCATATTTGGCAAACCATTACACAAATATTATACACAAGTGCGCTAGAAATTCGGTGTCATTTTTGACACGGAAAATTACTAATCTTTTGATGTTTACTGAGGTATAGAGAGTGTGGCCTTCAACGTAAAATTGGGAAGGCTATTTAGCATAATAAAGGATTAGTTCCCGATACACTGTGGAGCAAGGAAAGTGATTATTTGCATAGTAAATACACTATTAAATCACCGCGAGATGTAAATTGGGTGATGATGTCACAGCTCATTAGTGTTTGTCACTCGCTCTATTGCAACTTGTTGTAATGTTGTTTTAACATCTTGAATGTGTTATAGGACCATAAAAGGAAGCTACAAAAGTTGGTTTGCTAAAGTCCTTGGGGATGCACATTAAACCCTGGTATGTCCCGGACTATTAAGAGCCTTGTCTGAAGGCACAAAAGGATAGCACCACCACCGAGGTTAAAATCCCGAAACTTCCAATTATGAGTCTGAACCCGTACCGCTAGTCGACCGTGCCGTCTTTCGCAGGGTTTGAAGAAAATGGCAATTTTGCATCAATTCCAAATAGAGCTCGACGATTTTGTTACCTTTTTTTTAAACTCAATATTTTGGCTTAAATGATCAGACACCCTTCCTAGTAGTTATTACTAATACAATGCTATCATCATAGATTATAACGAAAAACTTCACAGAAATCATATAGTGATGTAGGGAAGTCTGCCTGGAGGCACTGCTCCCCAAGAACGAAAGACACCTACTACAAAGCAACTCCCAAGGGTAGCGGTAGCACATAGCGTCTGAGGTTCCCTCAGAAAACCTTCGGCGTACACCGTCCATTTTGTAAGCTCATAACAGACAGACCCTATGTTATTCGGTAACCATAACGCTCCTGACAGCCACAACATCGATTACGCATAGGATGGGGATGTGTGGTTTAAACTCCGAAAGTTACCCCGGAAATGTACCAATTTTACATTACATTCTTAGTGGTTTGGCACACAGTGTGTTTTATATAATGATTAAATTATTTAATTACCTGTATAGCTTTGTGAACTGAGTCATAGACATCTCTTTCAGAAATTGACATCATGAAAAGTGGCTTTTGACCATTCTGAATCATAGAAAAAATTGTTGTCATTAACACAATATTTTTGAAAAAGTTGTCATTCATCTAGGTATGACAATAAATTGTAAATAATGAAACCTTTCAACTGGAGTCACATTTATTGGTGTTGCTACGGTATCACACCATTGTCTGGTTAACTGTTGATCTGGCGGCAATTGTTGGTAACGAGATGGTATTGAAGGTCTTTGATTTTAAGTTGAAATTGAATTGTAGATCCCTGTAAAATTGTGCCGAAGGACGCCCCTGTTTAGTGAGAGTTGTTCTCTCTTGACATAAATTGCCTCTACCCCTCTTGTTATCATATGCACTCTCTTTCTTGCAAAATCACAACGTCCGTATTGTTCGAAACGCGTGAGCTTAAAGTGGATATGAACTTCGGACATCACAACAAATGTTTCATTAGGTTTCACTACCTGAAGAGAATTGATCAAAAATTGAATTCCCTTCTGAGGTTGGTATCTGTCAATGAGAATTATGGCTACATGCAGTATATAACACAAATGGGTCAATAGGTTGCATAAAAATGACCATGTGTGGTATTTAGTTTACAGGAAGTGAGTTGCCTGAGGCAATTTGTGGTTAAATGTTGATCCTCACTGTACGAGTTATTACCGTCGATTTGGTTAAAAAAGGAGGTGAGACCTGATCAATTCTGTTCATGCAGTGAACCTAATGTACATTAGTGTCATCAGAGCTGTTATAATGGTGTTACGACATTAATTTCAACCATTACTTGTTAATCTGTGATGTTTACTTTTTAAGAAAAACATTATTTTATCGGAAAACTTGGCGACGCACCTCCTTAAGGGATAGTCTCCTATAGATGGATTATTTTTATTGTCATTTAATTTGTTTTCCGATGATTTTAACTTACTAGATTTTGTGCTGATACATTAGCGCCATTTTCAATCAGGTAGATGCATAGATCAAAGGCGTCTCTACGTCTTGTTGCAAGGTGAAGTGCCGTATCTCCATGCTGGTAGATAGCAAAGTAATGATGACAAGCTTTAGAATGAATGATACATTTCATTTTCCCTACAGATATGAAGGTTCAAAATGGTCAGGTTTTTGGGACACACTGCACCACCTTTATTTTAAATGCTGTTCATAATCCAACATTTCAATATAATAGCAGGACATACACATGTAATGATAAACAATCAACGTTGACAGTTTGAACACACTAAGCAATATAAAGATTGAGAGATTTATACAAGAGAGCTACATTAAGTAACGAATTAGTCGTTGCTGATTCATAAGATTTCATTATTTTGGTTTAATAACCTGATAACATAAAATGACCACTGCAAGCTGCCCAATGGAGAGCAACAATAAGTTAAGGTGATCATTCATTAATTCATTCATTCATTGCTAATAACAATAGAGTATACTCTTGAAACAGAATCATCAGGATCTTTTGTCCAGTCTGTAGGCCCCTCATCCTTGTTCATGGTGTATTTCCCCCTACTTCTGATCCAGATAGCTTCCTTTAGCCAACGTGTAGTTTTGTAGGATTCTTGATCAATAACCTGAGCCTCCCACCCAATGACGTGGTTTTGGGGCCTACAGACTGGACAAAATTTATGACCAGGTCATAAATACTCGGCAACAAGAAAGTCTGATGACGTCATCAAAACCAGACAAGAGTTTTGCCGGTTTTAAAAACATCTAGAAACACCAGTACCAAACTGAACAAGATCCCTGAAAGGAATTCAAATATTTCTGAGTGAGTAGTATCATTTTAATTGGATCTGAAAAAGACCCTTTATCAACCAAATATAGTATACGTAACATATGATAATAATTTCTAATATGCAAGAGTGAAGGAATCACAGGAAAATCCATTTGCCCATTCGTACAAAAAAGAAATCAGGAGCTGTGCAATAATTATGAACCCTTGGGGATGATAAAATTAGGGTGGGGTCAAGACTTTTGGCAGGCCCGGGGGGGGGGGGGGTAAGCAATTTGTAGCAGGCCGAGAAGGGGGGCAAACAATTTTTGTGTCATACATTTACGGGGCACCTTTTAAATAACACGCTCTAAAAAGGCTTCAGAAAACACTACAGAAACATTCAAATATGCCAATTTCCCGCTCGCATCATAATTTATCATATACAAATGGGGGCAAAGATTTTTTGGCAGGGCGAGAGGGAAGGTAAGGAATTTTGGCACGCCATTTGAAAATTTTACCCCCCCCCCCCTTATAATTATTGCACAACCCCTAAGGTTCTGTGCAAATGTGGAATGTTAAGATCCATGAATAAAACTAACCATTGATACTGCATTTACATTGACATTGTACTTCAATAGAATCTCACATGTATCAGTGTGGCCATAGTCAGCGGCCAAATGCAAAGCAGTCTGTCCACTCTGATGATAGAAGAAGAGAAGCGTTACATTTAGCAATTTATCAGCCATTGCTGATTGAAAAAGGCGATTTATATATTGCTAATAAGAGACAACAATAACTTGAGCTTACCTATGCAAGTTTGTAATAAAGATTCAGGAATACACCTAACTAGTAACTTACCGTACCCCTAGGACACGTGAAGAAATAAGGGGCTGTGTAATAATTATGAGCCTTGGGGACGGTAAAATTGGGTGGGCAAAATTTTTTGGCAGGCCGAGGCACACATTTACGGAGCACCTTTTAAATAACACGCTCTAACAGGCTTAGGAAAACACAATAGAAACGTTCAAATATGCACAAGTTCCTGCTCGCTACGCTCATATCATATATGTTAAGATCCATGAATAAAACCAACCGGGGATAATACTGCATTTACATCGGCATTGTTCTTCAATAGAGTTTCACATGTACCAGTGTCACCACGGAAAGCTGCAGCATGGAGAGCAGTGAGTCCACTCAGATCATGCTGATGGTAGGAGAAGAGAACCGTTACATTTAGGTTAAGGTTGTTTATGCAAGAGAGCAATATGTCCACTCTGATGATAGGAGAAGAGAACCGTTACATTGATTAATTTATTAGCCATTGCTGATTGCGACAATTCATAAATAAGGGACAACAATAAGTTAGATTTTTTACACAAGTTTGTAATTAGGAATAACCTAACTTGCTTATAAAGTATCGTACACAAAAAGAAATAAGGTTCTGTGCATAATTATGTAGAACATAAGGATCCATGAATAAAACTAACCGTTGTTAATACTGCATTTACATCGGCATTGTACTTCAATAGAATCTCACATGTACCAGTGTGACCATTGGCAGCTGCCCCATGTAGTGCAGTCTGTCCATGCTGATGATAGGAAAGATGAGAATCGTTACATTTAGTAATTTAATAGTCATTGCTGACAGAAAAGATCATTCATATATTGCTAATAAGAGACAACAATAGGTTAAGGTTATCAATGCAAGTTTATAATTAATATATGCAGGAATAAACCTAGCTTGTTTAATAATACACACAAAAGAATAAGTTAAGGGAGGTTGTTTATGCAAGTTTGTAATTAATAAATGCAGGAATAAACCTACAATCAACGAAATTAATAGTTGGCACACCTTGACAATAATTATGTTGGAACTCATCATTGCTGCTCTGGTAGTTCAGTGAAATTAGTATAACTATGTTTGATGAGAAGTACATACCTTCTCTTTTCCCCTTCCCTCCCCCATTCGCCCTCAATCAATGTTGGGGAGACTGGAGAGCCCAATGGAAAAGGTGCTTTCATCAACATTGAACTGGGGGAGAGGGGTGGCGATTTACATTTTGTATGCCAGAGTGTGCCAACATCAATTTCCTTGATTGTAGCTTGTTCAATAGTACACACAAAACAATACGTTAGGGTAGGTTGTTTATGCAAGTTTGTAATGATTCAGGAATAACCTAACTTGCTTATAAAGTATCGTATACAAAAAGCAATAAGGTTTAATTTGTGCAGGTGTGTAATATTAAGATCCATGAATAAACCTAACCGGTGATAATGCTACTGCATTCACATTGGCATTGTTCTTCAATAGAACCTCACATGTACCAGTGTGACCATAGACAGCTGCCCAATTGAGAGCAGTCTGTCCATTCTTATGATAAGAGAAGAAAAGCGTTACATTTATTAGCCATTGCTGATTGAGACAATTCATATTGCTAATAAGGGACAACAATAAGTTTAGATTTTTTACACAAGTTTGTAATTAAAGATTCAGGAATAACCTAAATTGCTTATAAAGTATCGTACACAAAAAGAAATAAGGTTCTGTGCATATGTGGACCACTAGGATCCATGAATAAAACTAACCTTTGTTAATACTGCATTTACATCGGCATTGTACTTCAATAGAATCTCACATGTACTAGTGTGACCATTGCCAGCTGCCACATGTAGTGCAGTATGTCCATGCTGATGATAGGAAAGATGAGAACCGTTATATTTAGTAATTAAGTAGTCATTGCTGATAGAAAAGACCATTAATATATTGCTAATAAGAGACAACAATAGGTTAAGGTTATCAATGCAAGTTTGTAATTAATATATGCAGGAATAAACCTAGCTTGTTCAATAATACACACAAAAAAATAAGTTAAGGGAGGTTGTTTATGCAAGTTTGTAATTAATAAATGCAGGAATAAACCTACAATCAACTAAATTAATAGTTGGCACACCTTGACAATAATTATGTTGTAACTCATCATTGTCGCTCTGATAGTTCAGTGAAATTAGTATAACTATGTTTGATGAGAAGTACATACCTTCTCTTTTCCCCTTCCCTCCCCCATTCGCCCTCAATCAATGTTGGGGAGACTGGAGAGCCCAAAGGAAAAGGTGCTTTCATCAACATTGAACTGGGGGAGAGGGGTGGCGATTTACATTGTATATGCCAGAGTGTGCCAACATCAATTTCCTTGATTGTAGCTTGTTCAATAGTACACACAAAACAACACGTTAAGGAAGGTTGTTTATGCAAGTTTGTAATGATTCAGGAATAACCTAACTTGCTTATAAAGTATCGTATACAAAAAGCAATAAGGTTTAATTTTGTGCAGGAGTGTAACATTAAGACCCATGAATAAAACTAACCGGTGATAATAATACTGCATTTACATCGGCATTGTACTTCAATAGAATCTCACTTGTACCAGTGTGACCATCGACAGCTGCATCGTGGAGAGCAGTGCATCCATCCTGATGATAGGAGAAGAGAACTGTTACATTTATTAATTTATTAGCCATTGCTGACTGAGACCATTCATATGTTGCTAATAGGAGACAACAATAAGTTAAGGTTTTTTTTACACAGGTTTGTAATTAAAGATTCAGAAATAATAACTTGCTTATAAAGTATCGCACACAAAAAGAAATAAGGTTCTGTGCATATGTGGACCACTAGGATCCATGAATAAAACTAACCGTTGTTAATACTGCATTTACATCGGCATTGTACTTCAATAGAATCTCACATGTACCAGTGTGACCATTGGCAGCTGCCCCATGTAGTGCAGTCTGTCCATGCTGATGATAGGAAAGATGAGAACCGTTTAATTTAGTAGTCATTGTGGATAGAAAAGACCATTAATATAACAGACAACAATAGGTTAAGGCTATCTATGCAAGTTTGCAATTAATTGCCAGCTGCCGAATGGAGAGCAGTCCAACCATCCTGATGATAGAAGAAGAGAACTGTTACATTTAGTAATTTATTAGCCATTGCTGATTGAGACGGTTCATATATTGCTAATAAGAGACAAAAAAATAAGTTAAGGAAGTTTATTTATGCAAATTTGTAATTAAACAGAGCTTGAAAAGTCACACCAGAAAATATATACTTTATATTGTAGGGTGTGAGGCTTCTTTCTATGTATACAGGGTGATGAAAATTTGCGTCATTATTAAACATATAATTAATTATTCAAACGGTTTAATTAGTGCTAATTAATTAGTTGTTTATGCAAGCTTGTAATTAAAGATTCAGGAATAAACCTAACTTGCTTATAAAGTGTCGTATGCAAAAGCAATAAGGTTTAATTTGTGCAGGTGTGTAACATTAAGATCCATGAATAAAACTAACCGGTGATATTACTGCATTCACATTGGCATTGTACTTCAATAGAATCTCACATGTACCAGTGTGACCATTGACAGCTGCATCATTGAGAGCAGTCGCTCCATTCTGATAGTAGGAGAAGAGAACCGTTACATTTAGTAATTTATTAGACATTGCTGATTGAGACCATTCATATGTTGTTAATAGGAGACAACAATAAGTTAAGGTTTTTTTTACACAGGTTTGTAATTAAAGATTCAGAAATAATAACTTGCTTATAAAGTATCACACACAAACAGAAATAAGGTTCTGTGCAGGTGTGGAACATAACGATCCATGAATAAAACTAACCGTTGTTAATACTGCATTCACATCGGCATTGTACTTCAATAGAATCTCACATGTACCAGTGTGACCATTGACAGCTGCCCCATGTAGTGCAGTCTGTCCATTCTGAAGATAGGAAAGATGAGAACCGTTACATTTAGTAATTAAGTAGTCATTGCTGATAGAAAAGACCATTCATATATTGCTAATACATGAATAATAGACAACAATAGCTTAATAAACCTACAATCAACGAAATTAATAGTTGGCACACCTTGACAATAATTATGTTGGAACTCATCATTGCCGCTCTGATAGTTCAGTGAAATTAGTATAACTATGTTTGATGAGAAGTACATACCTTCTCCTTTCCCCTTCCCTCCCCCATTCCCCCTCAATCAATGTTGGGGAGACTGGAGAGCCCAATGGAAAAGGTGCTTTCATCAACATTGAACTGGGGGAGAGGGGTGGCGATTTACATTGTGTATGCCAGAGTGTGCCAACATTAATTTCCTTGATTGTAGCTTGTTCAATAGTACACACAAAACAATACGTTAAGGAAGGTTGTTTATGCAAGTTTGTAATTAATAAATGCAGGAATAAACCTAGCTTGTTCAATAGTACACACAAAACAATAAGTTAAGGAAGGTTGTTTATGCAAGTTTGTAATGATACAGGAATAACCTAACTTGCTTATAAAGTAAAGTATACAAAAAGGAATAAGGTTTAATTTGTACAGGTGTGTAACATTAAGATCCATGAATAAACCTAACCGGTGATAATGCTACTGCATTCACATTGGCATTGTTCTTCAATAGAACCTCACATGTACCAGTGTGACCATAGACAGCTGCCCAATTGAGAGCAGTCTGTCCATTCTGACGATAAGAGAAGAAAAGCGTTACATTTATTAGCCATTGCTGATTGAGACAATTCATATTGCTAATAAGGGACAACAATAAGTTTAGATTTTTTACACAAGTTTGTAATTAAAGATTCAGGAATAACCTAAATTGCCTATAAAGTAATAATAAGGTTCTGTGCATATGTGCACCATTAGGATCCATGAATAAAACTAGGGTGACCATTGCCAGCTGCCCCATGTAGTGCAGTCTGTCCATGCTGATGATAGGAAAGATGAGAACCGTTACATTTAGTAATTAAGTAGTCATTGCTGATAGAAAAGGCCATTAATATATTGCGAATAAGAGACAACAATAGGTTAAGGTTATCAATGCAAGTTTGTAATTAATATATGCAGGAATAAACCTAGCTTGTTCAATAATACACACAAAAGAATAAGTTAAGGGAGGTTGTTTATGCAAGTTTGTAATTAATATATGCGGGAATAAACCTAGCTTGTTCAATAATCATGATAGTACACACAAATCAATAAGTTAAGGAAGGTTGTTTATGCAAGTTTGCAATGACTCAGGAATGACCTAACTTGCTTATAAAGTATCGTATACAAAAAGCAATAAGGTTTAATTTGTACAGGTGTGGAACATTAAGATCCACGAATAAAACTAACCGGTGATAATAATACTGCATTTACATCGGCATTGTTCTTCAATAGAATCTCACATGTACCAGTGTGACCATTGATAGCTGCATCATGGAGAGCAGTGCGTCCACTCTGATGATAGGAGAAGAGAAACGTTACATTTAGTAATTAAGTAGTCATTGCTGATAGAAAAGACCATTCATATATATTGCCAATAAGAGACAACAATAGGTTAAGGTTGTCAATGCAAGTTTATAATTAATAGATGCGGGAATAAACCTAGCTTGTTCAATAGTACACACAAAACAATAAGTTAAGGAAGGTTGTTTATGCAAGTTTGTAATAATTCACTAATAACCTAACTTGCTTACAAAGTATCGTATGTATACAAAAAGCAATAAGGTTTAATTTGTGCAGGTGTGGAACATTAAGATCCATGAATAAAACTAACCGGTGATATTACTGCATTCACATTGGCATTGTACTTCAATAGAATCTCACATGTACCAGTGTGACCATTGGCAGCTGCCGCATGGAGAGCAGCCCATCCATTCTGATGGTAGGAGAAGAGAAACGTTACATTTATTAATTTATTAGCCATTGCTGATTGAGACGATTCATATATTGCTAATTAGGGGCAACAATAAGTTTGTAAATAAAAGTACAACCACAAAGCAGGATTGCTTTCAGTTATATCTTTAATTGGTTAAATGGATTTTAATCATAATCATGGCTTTGTTAGACGCAAGTCTAAGTCTAAGTTTGTAATCAGGTAATCAACAATTCTTGTTTGCTTTAAGTATCGTACACAAAAGAAATAAGGTTCTGTGTAGGTGTGGAATATTAAGATCCAAGTATAAAACTATAACCTAATAAGAGACAACAATAGAATATGGTTATCTATGCAAGTTAGTAGGAATAAACCTAACTTGTTTATAAAGTAACGTAGACCTACACAAAGAGAAATAAGGTTATCTGCAAGTGTGAAATGTTACAAACCATAAATAAAATTTCTCATATCCATGCAAACAAATTAACTGGGCTCATATTTTGAAATTCTGTCCATCAAAATGGACCAGAGCTACACACAGGATTACTTTAATACTCTACTCTAATGACATGTCAATATCCAAACGGTTACCTTACTGACACAACTAACTGGCATGGATGATGGAACCGCTTGCTGTATCACATGTCACAGCCTGGAAATTTCGGCAACATAGAGGTTAAGGTTCGCAACTATTTTAAACTGTTGGGACTTGGTAGTTCACAGCATCTTGCGAATGGTAGTGAGCTTTGGCAAAATTTGCATTGATCATTTCATAACGAGTGTGTGGAAAAATTCAAATATCACAGATATACTTTTGTAGGTCCTGTGGCATTCAGTGCATCTGCTACGTTCGTTAGGGTGCGAGTGTTATTTTTGTGAGGCAATCCTGCGACAGGAAAGTCCACATTGCTGTTACAATTGCTTTACACACACATCAAATAGGCTGTAACTTGTGGTCCATGAAGCTGTTACACATGTCAGTACATTTTACTGTTGTGTCAGATGGGCAATTGATTGGTTACTGACATGTGTTTAGAGTAGAGTATTGAAGCAATCCTGTGTGTAATGTTGGTTCATTTTGAAGGACAGGATCTTAAGATATGACCTTGTGAGTTTCTTTTTGAGCCCAGTTTAGCTAGTCTTTGAAATAAAGTAACGTAGACCTACACAAAGAGAAATAAGGTGAAATAGCGTACATGTGCAAAATCCTAGGAGTGTCACCAGGGTCATCGCCCAGGGGTGTGGGGGTGCGACAAACTCCTGGCGGTCCCTGAAACTGGAAAAGGGAGGCAGAAGGGGATAGAAAGAGTAAGAGAGAGACAAAACTGGAGAGAGGGGAAAGAGACGGGGTGAGATTATGATATGCGTCTTTCGCGTTACCAATGGCATTAAACCACATTAAAAAAAATAGTCCGGTGGCATAGCAAGGTAGGTTGGTTTGAGTCCTATTTATATTGACTTACTAGTATTTTCCTGAATGGTTGCTTATGTAACGAGTCGATACAGGAAGTTATATATTCTTTATTAGATTGAGATGATAACAGTGTCAACAATTTGAGATCATTTTTTTAATCAAAATTGGAGCATTTGATCTATTTTAGCCCTGTGAATCTTTACCCTATGACCTTTAGGCCTATAACTTCGGAACTATAAGTCGAAGGCTGGTCATACTATAATGGAAGACAGAAATAAAAAGACTAGTTTGCGTCTAACGTCACTGTCAATCAAATTTTCAACAATTCTTGATTGGTTAATAGCGCGTAAAAGGAAGGTCGATTTATCTGGTGCCGATCGGAGAAAAGGAATACCAGAAAATGGCGAAAAATTTCGTACTTTTACAAGGCAAAAAGCAACTTTTCTAGGCATGTTGTTTGTAACAAAAATAAGAGTGATCGAATAAACAACACCTCGTGTTATGCAGATGTACACATTTTTGACAAATGAACAAACTTTACTACTTACATCCCCTTTAAAATTAGGGTTTGCACCCGCGATTAATAGTTGTTCACATTCATTCGTATGGCCTGCTCTTGCTGCTACCAGTAGTTCCATTTTGACCATTTGCGTAAGTGTACGGTAAAGAATGACATTTATTTGCGCAATTAATACAGGCAAAATACTTGCCCAACTCGTTCAACTCATCTTCTGATGCCCGAAAGAAAAGAAAATGAGCAAAACAACAGCAACCGTTGAAGTAAAACAACCAGAAAACGCAACTATTGTATTCTCATGAACTTATGAAATTGAACCTTGAACACGGTTAGATTACTATTCAGACTTTGATCAAATGTTTTTCATTTAGAAGTACTACACCCTCGATAATGTGTGTCTATTTTTGCATTTTCTCAAAAACTAATAACACACTGGTAACAAAAGTTATATAATATTATGGGGCAAGTAATCCAGTGACTCCGATAGAATTTCAGTGACCCAAGGCAAGCGGTACGTTATTTATGATAAGAAATAAGGTACCGCTAGGATGTACCTCATTTCCTATCATATATACTGAACCGCTTGTCTTGAGTCACTGAAATTTCAGTGTATTAATTGGATTCCTTGCCCCAATAATATACATAACTTTTGTTACCAGTGTGTTATTATTTTTTGAGAATAATGCAAAAATAGTCAGAAATTTACCACAGGGGTGTAGTACCCCCTTAATACAATAGATTTGGTATGTCGTTGGTCTGCAATGCTAGTCCCGTAGCATTATCGGCCGAAAGAGAGAGCGAGAGAGAGTAAATATTCCTGATCGATCAATTCCGATCAAATTTTGCTAGAACAGTCAAGCACGTTAATTAATATCATATTTGTAGCATCGTACAATTATGTGTACCCCAGGGGTGGTGAATTCTCAAATGGTCTGCCAAAAATTTGCTTGCCCTCCCTCCTTTGGCCGTACTACTCAACCCCCTTTGCCCCCCCCCCCCTTTTGACGTGCCAAAACATATTTCTTTGCTTCCCCTTTTACACATGCAAGATTTTGGGGAACCCGAATTTAAAACCTAGACGCTAACACCCCGCCGCCAACGGCCAATACGCGTAGCGAGCAAGGAACAAAGTCTGGTAATTCTGATGATATATGGCATTGTACAGAGAATTTCCCGTATGACTTTGTCATGAGATAGCAAGATAACGGGGCGGTCATTATCTCAAAAACCGGATATACATGAAGATAGATTATTAAAGTATGAATTTCTGCAGTTGATTCTTGTATTGGACTCTTAAGAAGTGGTGACGTCATACCATTGTTTTAAGATTGTTTTTTTGCAACGGGGAACCACGCACATATATTTGAGCTACGCATCCCCCGTGGAAAAAGGATCCTATTTTCGCCATCCGACGTCGTTTTGGGAATAAGGGGTAAATGTTCCACTGAGGTGTCGACTGTATCTGTAGTTTGTGGTTGCATGTCATTAGATTGCAAGACATCCAATTTAGTCCAGGGAAGTGCTTTGTAGATTACATTCATTTGGGTAATAGGAGGTGAAGTAATTGGTGGTAAATATCCAACATTAACACCAGGAGGACTGTATTTTGTTGTTAATTGACGAAATGCGCTCCAAGCAGGAACACTTTGTTTGGAAGGATTGGCGACTCCCCGCCTACACATTATTCAAGCTAGCGTTTCATTAGATGATTTTCGGGACTCCTCGCGGTTGTGGTCATCTTAATATTCCATAGTTTCTGGATCACATGTCTTTTGTGTCCTTGATGCTCTTTACGTACGAAGTCATAGTCATGTGTAATGGACATTGACTTGACTTGTTGTCTCGATACAGAGTCCAGGAAGTTGATGTTGGATTCAAATGGAATTGGTGTTATGTGTTTCGTTCATGCCTGATGTATCTGTGTTCTTACAATCTATGTTACCTGCAACGTGGGTTGTAGGCATAACTTTCTTGATGGTATTTCTGTTGTTTTCCTATACGATGCCCATTCAGCCCACTTGTCTTCTATATATGAACATTGTCTCCGTATACGATATTCCATGTCCCAATCTATGAAGTGTGTCAATTGACAATGACGACAATTCTTGATCTTAGGATGGTTGCTCATTTGGTAGCAATGACTTCAAGCAAAGTGAGCACTATTTCTCATCCGCGCGTTAATGAGAGCCTGACTAAATGTGAATTCATGAGATTGTGAGTGCATGAAGGTGCTTATTCTCCATAAAAGCTGAAGTTTGGTTAACTAAACAACACATCTGTTAATTTCAGTGGAAACAAAGCGGATATGGAGGCAGGCCTGTTTTCCTGAAAATATTGTGCAAATGGTGAAAGAAACATCATTTTGTGTATCATCGTTGCCCATGGATATTATTGCTGTGGAATATTTACAAAGTTGGAACTGGACATTAATGGAACTTTGAGCAAACAGAACATTGTCATCATCAACAAGAAGAGGATCGGCTAAGTAATCATTGTAGAATTAAACTTGTATTAATTGCTGATGTATGCATGCATGTTTATATGCCAGTATATTGTCAAAGCATGTTATACTTTTCATTAAAGACTTTGAATTTGTTAACTTAATCAAAGAGTGTATTATTGTTGTGAATTTGGGTAAAAGGTGATTTTGGCCTCGAGTCATTGTGGCTCGTAACAGAGTAGAGTTGATACGTGTTATTTTTCAGCCACACAGCAACCAGCCATTACATCCATCTACAAGATAACGTCTTGCGAGGGAGGTGCAAAAACTTAGGAAATACATAACAATCTCATCCATCTGCTACCATATTCAGACACACAGAATACATTAATTTGTTAAAAATCATGTTTTAATGCATTATCACACTACGATTTGTCATAGCATGACATTGGTGTAATACAGTTAATCAATTACAGAATTGGGGTTATTATGTATAATTACAAAAAACTATGGGGTTAACAATAAATCACTGTAAATGATAACAATATTGACCAAAATCATGTTCAAGATGCATATCATACAGTGTGTACAATCCAGCTAAAAAGCAACTTCTGTTGGACAGGCTGCTCCTAAAAGTAACCTGTCACGGCTGAAAGTGACCTGTCCATATATTTTATGTCCAATTTTGAATTTGATGTATAAGTGCTTGGAGGGACCTTTCTGGGTGTCTAGTTCTCGATAGTGTACCAGAAAAAAAAAATCCAAAATGGGTGAATTAGTAAAGCGATCCAGCTGACTTGCTACCGAAATGCTTTACTGGAATGTATGCACGCAAAAATTTGCAATTGTAATGCCAAGATGGGCCAAAATAAGGAAAATTGTAGCCTAAAACAAGCCAAACAGAAGATGAAAATCATAAATTTGTTTAATTTTGACCTAGTATTTCGGTGGTTGGTACGCCACACTGCAAGTTATAGTGGCAACATTTTAGGGTGTCCATTGGACAGGTTGGTAAGTAAAGTAGCAAGTCTGATGACAAAGTAGCCCATCTCAGACTGGCCCTATTTATTTTACACATCTTGGCAAGACAATAAATCCTTGCAAGTGTTTTATTTAAACCCAGCTCATATTTAAAAGACCAACAGACTACATGTTTCCTCGCATATCATTTGAAACACATATAACATGTAAATATATGAGCCTCAGATTTAACAGGTAAAACAATAATCTATGGATGAAATTAATATCTTAATATTTTACTTAAATGTCACAAACAAGCACACATTAGCACAGGGGAATGTGCAGATCTCTTTAACAAAATTCCAATCAGTTTTGAAGGATCACATATTGGATGGATATATGACTGATAGATACATTTATACACACATCTTTTAGTTTAAAGTTTAGTTTTCCCACAAATATAACACAGTTGTCTATATACCTGGCAAGACATACTTAAATAAATTAAACAGAATAGGAACAAGAAAATAAGTGTTATTTCATGGAGCTTATACTAATGTGTACTAGAGTGATTTGTCAATTTCCTCCCAGATTTCCCCCTCTCCTTTCGTAAACACATTGGGCTATTCCAGTTGAAATCCACACTACCCCTGTGGAAGATTTAGGAAATATCTTCTACAGGGGAGTATGTAAAATGCAAAAATAGTCACAAATTTATCAAGGGGTGTAGTACCACCTTAAGTTAGAGAACTTTGAACTTCCCTGTTTACGGCCTTTTTGGTTCTTTACAGAACAGTTGAGGGCCAAATATAGAATACATATTTTAGAACCCTTTAGAGTGCAAGACAAATATTTCGGTACCTAAATATAGATTTGCTGTTAATCAACATAGTAAGAAGAACCAGTCTATATACTACTTCATTCTGTAAACTTTTGAGTTCAATTCAAGCAGAGTTGCCACAATGTTGGGCTTTAACACTTGCAAAAGTAGCCCTATCTTATATCTTATATTTTCAGTCATCTGGGATTTGATCAATTAGTAGATAATTAAATCTGGTCAACCAGAAAAACTCACTTTTGGTCAGATGGAATCAACGACGTTGCAGCCAAACCTTTGGCCTTCAGCTGGGTGGATGATCTAGGGTCATCCGAGGTCAATCGATGAGGAAGTTGCTTGATGACCCGATCCCAACCATGTGAAAGACTCACTCTAATGCCCCCACACAAAACTGTGGCCGCTGCCCTATGTTGGGACATGCGACCCCTGCAGAGTCTCTGCAGGGGTCGCATGTCCCAACATAGACGCGCCAGTTCAAGTGGCAACGATTTGGCGGTCTCACATCTTGAGGGCAGCGGCCACAGTTTTGACATTGACGACGTGGTCATCTTGGATCGGTAACCCCGTTGGTTCGATCGGGGTGTCAAAGAAGCAGTGTGGGTACGAGCCGAACAACCGTTAGAGTGAATCTGTCACATGGTTGGGATCGGGTCATCAAGCAACTTCCTCATCGTTTGACCTCGGATGACCCTAGATCATCCACCCAGCTGAAGGCCAAAGGTTTTGGCCGCAACGTCGGTGATTCCATCTGACCAAAAGTGAGTTTTTCTGGTTGACCAGATTTAATTATCTACTAAGCCCTATCTTATGCTAGGCCAAACATCTACAAGGCAGATGCCACTTACAAGTAGCCCAATTGTGTGCTTTAACACTTGCAAAAGTAGCCTAATCTTAAGCTAGGCCAAACATTTGCAAGGCAGATGCCACTTACAAGTAGCCCAATTGTGTGCTTTAACACTTGCAAAAGTAGTCAATCTTAAGCTAGGCCAAACATTTGTAAGGCAGGTGCCACTTGAATGTAGCCCAATTGTGTGCTTTAACACTTGCAAGAGTAGCACAATTTTATGCTAGGCCCAACATTCGCAAGGCAGATAGCATTTAAAAGTAGCCCAATTGTGTGCAAATACAAAGCATTGTGGCAACCCTGAGCTTCTGATCCCAAGGTTTAGACTAATTATTAACATATAATTATTTGGCAAGTTGTAGGATTATTAGCACACTTCTTCATATTTTATAAATTTTACAGTTTGTAACTTGACAAACTTCAATCATGTTAAATCAATACTAGCATTGGTTAAGGGCTGGGGTATGAACGTTTGGACAGTATTTATTTTGGGACATTAGAGCACATCAGACATATCGAATTGCATTCTGAATCTGAAGAATGTCATTCTGATATCAAATAATTTTGGTTTTTGAAATTCGCAATTTAATACACATTTTATGGCAAATCATTAAAATTGATATTTTGATATTTAACAGTACTCAAAGTAAACTTTATAAATCTGATGATTTATACTTAACGTATGTAGGTGGATGAAATGCCGACAATCAATTGAAAATTTTGTCGATTCGTATTGATGATATGGATTGTTTTTAAAAAAAAACCAAAAAAAATTAGGTCTTTTTGGGAAAAAAATCTATATCTTCAATATGAAAGGTCAAAATTTTCAATTGACCGTCGGCTTTCCTCCCTGCTACACACACTTTAAGAATATATCATTAGATTTATATAATTTACTTCGAGGACTGTTATATATCAAAAATTTGAAAAATATCAAATTTTTATAATTTGTCATAAAATTTGTATTATATTGTGATTTTCAAAAATGAAAATTATTTGATATCAGAAAGACATGCTTCAGATTCAGAATGCAATTCGATAGGTCTGAGGTGCTCTCATGTCCCACAAAAAATAATAAACATAATAAACGCTCATTTTAGATCCCTTAAAGGAACATTCTGAGATTTTGTGGCAGCAGTCCATTAATAGTCATTATTTCGAGACACTGTTGTAGCACATCTCCTTATTTGAAATAAAAACTGTGTATATTAACAGGTTTGATGAAAATGATTGGAGTGATAAAGTGCTATTCCAGTTGAAATCCATACACCCCTTATAAAAACATGTGACCTTAATCTTCCACACAGGGAGTGTGATTTTCAAATAGGGTTACCTGAATGGGTTACATCATTTGAAATCTACACTCCCTGTGAGGGAGATTAAAGGCTATGTCTTTCATATGGGGGTGGAATTCAGCTGGAATGGCCCAACTACCAAATGACCCATGCAACGTGCAGAAACAATTTTGCTTTCTCATAAAAGTTGAAAATGTGTGCAAGGTCTAACTAAGTTTATGAAAATACCATCTACCATTCAAAATCCCTGAATGTCTCTTTAAATAAACTAATAACAAGTATATAATTATACTATCCTTTTCCCTTTATCTAATGTTTGTCATGGTAAAGAGGACTCAATATAAACTTATGCAAACTAAACAAAATACATAAAAGTCAACTACATAAAGCAAAATAAATATTTATATCATTTGGACATAACATTTTGGATGAGATGGTTTGGACACAACATTTTGGATGAGTTGGTTTGGACACAACATTTTAGATGATTTGGTTAAATAAAATTTGTCTCTAACATTACAGCTGAGTTGCAAAGTTTTTTTATCAAGATCACATTCTTCACATGTCCAACCAATGAAATCCACTTTTATCAAAGTGCGTTCACCTACACACATTAGTAAAAAAAAAGTGAGCACCACGGCAGGGTTCAAAACAAGCACCAGTGCCCTAATAAAATGCTACAATCCTGGAAAAAAATGTTGGCACACTTTTGGTATCTCCTCCACTGCTCCAAGAATTCAATGTTAGATAAACCATGTTGTCGGCAGGTATGTGAGACCCTCCAACATTGAAAGATGGGGAGTAGGGATGTGTGAGATATAGTGGAGAGTCTGTGCTTCACATATATTGCAAGTATGTTTCACTCTCCTCTCCAATTTTAATAGGGCATGCATTTAAATTGATTAGTACAAGTGTGCCAACTATTTTGTTATCAGGATTGTAGTTTCAAAATTGCCAGTAGCATAAATTGTTGGGACATTATATGCAATTATGAATTACCTAAAGCAATGTTAAGAATACTGATACCTAGTAATACGCTCCAAGAGCAAAAAAATTGCTCTTGAATAACATAAACACAAAAACGAGCATGGAATGAACCTCAGTTTGCTCACTATTATACATCTCTATTATATAAAAACAAAATGCTCTAAATAGAACAAGAATATTAGCATTAGTTACACATGTCTAGCATCTTACGTCTATGTATATTTACAAGATATCCAAATCAACAAAACAAGAATAGCAAACCATAGAGATATCATATGGCCAGTATATATGTGAATATTTATGTGTGTGTAAATTTTTGTGCTTCGCATATTTTGAACCACTTCACTTGCTTTTATTTGTGACTTGAATTTTCTTCCATTGACCTATACATAAAAAGAACACATTGACGCGTACTTATTTTTGTGGTAGCTGCATTGAGTGCTAAAGCGCAAAAAATAATGTGCCACAAAAATTTTAATTTTTACAGTATTGCCACAGTCCAAAAGTAACAGGACTACTGACTAGCAAATCAGCTTGAAAGTTGTAGCACATATCACAGGTGAACTAGTTGTATTGTATTTCAACTTTAACCTTCAATTTTACCTTGGGTTACTGTAACTCAAATATAGATAACAAATACAGGGTGAGTCAAAAAAAAAGTGCAATAGAGAAAAGAATCCATTTATATTTAAGTACCGAGTTGAACCTTTTAGGTTTAAAAACATTTTATATATGATATATCCATCAGTGACCTTGTGTGAAAATATTAAGGAATTAGCATTTACCGTTTTGTTTTTATGACACATTTTATAGCGATACCCAATTTTAATGTTTGTCCAAGAGACATCTAAAGTTTGAATGTCAGCCCATTCTGTGTAAGGTAGATTTGGTACAGCTGCCATTTTCTTAACCTCATTGGCATTGAAATAAAATGGAGCACCAAAAGTGTTATTGCCCTTGGTCTTGTTTTAAGGAGAAGAAACATTATTTGTTGTTATTTTCATTTTACCTTTACTTTAAAGTTGTTTATTCTCTATCAAAAACATACAAATTTGTAGGCAGGTTTTTCAAATGTCAAAATGAAATGCGCGCAAATTGAAGTGGGGTGAATCCAATAAGTTGGGCATATTGGGATTTAAAAAATCGAGTGAGGTATAAAGGACATAAAGTAATGTTAGAAAGTTTGTTTGAACAGAAAAAAAGGAAATTAAAATAACACACAAAATCAACCTTATTTAAGTTAAAGTCAGTTTTAGAGCTGGTGCCTTTACCGTGCATTGTGTGCTCTCATTTAAAATACATGGTACCTCGTGGACAAATAACGAAATTGGGTATCGCAGCAAAAGGACTCATAAAATTAAGCGGTAGTCGTGATTCACTTCATATTTTCACAGAAGGTGAATTTTGAGTTTGGCATTTATAGAATCTTTCAATAATGGGAATGTTTGACTTGGTTCTTGCATAAATATTGATTCTTTGCTCTATTGCACTTTTTTTTACTCACCCTGTACATAACATTCAATTTTCAGTACACAACTAGCAAGCAAAGAGTTGCCACACTGATAAAAATATATGGAAAAAGAAATACAGAAAATATTTGAGAAAATCTTATGGAAATCTGAACTGTTGTTATTAGTTTTGAAAAACAGATTTTGAACATTTAGCGTGCCTTGCACTTTGAAAATTGGAAGGAATGTACATCGCAAACAATACTGAAAGTTTTTGTTCCTCTCAGAATTCAATGAACGCTTTACGGAATGCTACTTTTTTGTATTCTATTATATTCTGGCATGTTCAAGAAACCGTATCTCTTTTTCTTCACTAGCGACTTCCCGCTCATTTTGTGAGGACAGGTCACATACGTTCTCCGAATGCAGTATATAAGTAAATAATATAACCTTTTTTTTATCCTTTTTTATCCAAATGGCCATTTTTCTCCATATTATTGTGTGGGCCCTTATGATAATTGAGCATCAGCATACATGTGGCTGACATACTGAGTGTCAGCACATACAAGGTTGACATACTTGTAACAGGCAAGATTGATACTTCAATGCATTATTTGACTACACATTTAAAGCTGCTTGGAGTATGGTCAAAAAACTACCTAATATTTATCTTGAATAATATGGGCAAGAACCAGAATTGGAAAGAAATGGCTAAAATAGTTTTTTTTTTAATGATCTATCGTATGTAATAGACTCCATGCAATGGCAAGGTATACCCTAAAAGTTGAAGTTTCAATATATATTGCACCATACTTAATCACATGAATGCTGCTGAGTGGCAATGCTTCACAACGGCACCGATGCACATGTAAACTATGTAGCACATACTGTATTGGGCTATTCCATTTAAAATCCACACTACCCCTGGAGAAGATTTTGGAAATATCTTCCACAGGGGGAGTATGTTTTTCAAATATAATTGGTCTGAGTAAATCATTTTGAAATCCATACTCCCTCTGTATTATGGCTTTTCCTATATCTTCCACAACTGGAGTGAGTATTACAAATGGAAGTTACCCAATTGTCTATTCTATTCAAAATTTTTACTCCCTCTGTGGAAGACTAGTTAAATCTTCCACAGGGATAGTGTGGATTTTAAATGGAATATCCCATTACACCTGAGAACTCAAGACTCAATCATGTTTGTATGTTACTTATAAAGGATAAATTAGTGTACCTCCAATTTGTTTTTCACCATGCCCCCTGTAAATTGGGATCTGTGCATTTTGCTTGTGATCTCCGTTTTATACATTGCACTAAAACTGTGGGCTAGCCACAACATTTGCAGATGCTCATACTCTTCACTGACAAATTGCTGGATGTACACTGCCTTAATCCCCATCCATGACAACCCAACATGGCAGATTTCACATAGCATTATAAATGGGAGCTGCATGGAGTCGGAGTTCTCTGGTCTTGAGTTTCTTTGGTTTGACTGCATAGCCTATGTTCTTCTAGTAGCACTGATACTGTAAAAGTCGAAATTTTCGCGAGGTTTTTATTTTGCGCGAATTTCGCTAGTGGACATAAAATCGCGAAAATAAAAACTTGCGAAAATAACCTTTGCATTAGGTTTCTATTGTATCAATATCAAAACCATGAAATTTAGTTCTCGCAAGAATTGACAAAATCTTCAAAATCGCGAAAAAATCTTCTCGCGAAAATATTGACTTTTACAGTATACATTGAAATCACTACATTGTATCCATATGTGGGCAAAATATGCAATATACATGCAATGCTCACTTGTAACTACAAAAATGTTCCCTGCGCTTTTGCAGGGACTGGGAAGAAACCAACATGCACACATAGTTGTGAGTGTTTAAGTATATGTATAACCCTGTTTGAATTATGGAATGAATAAAAAATATTGGTCCAATAAATAAACTTGTCTTATAACAAAAGCAATGGAAACATCTTAGCCACACACTATACATATTGAAGCTTACTCAAGAAGTCTACCTAAGAATTTGCTCACCAATAGCTCCGTATTCAAGGTCAGTATGTCGAGCTATCAAATTTAGTAGAAATTGATGAAGCATGACACTGTGTAAAGCAATGTCTGGAAACGCAACCCATCACAACGGGTGATCGCATCAAAAATGTTGCTCAAATTGCACATTTTAGACTAGTTCCAAATAGACTGCCCTTTTGCTCTAAAAGATACAGTTGACTCATTAAAATAACTTTCGTCAAAATTTAAACATCAACAGAATATTCAACATGTGTTACAAAACAATGTCACCGCTGATCTACTGAGAAAACGATAGCTTTGGACTCTGGCCTCAAATGCGTAACTACAGTGTGCAAATTTGAAGCCAGACTTCTTGAGTCAATTGAAGCATATTAACTAAGAATGGTACATCTTATTGTGGTTTCCCATACTGACTAATCCCAAGTAATTATAAACCGTCCCATTGTATTATGCCAAATGTAGAGGGCGACATCACTTTTTACAATGCAAAGTAATTTTTGCAGTGGTCACTACAATCTGGACTGGATTAAAAAGATTACTTTTGACGTCACCTGTCAATCAAACTCGGAAACAGTTCCTTTACGATTTGTTGTGAGGATTGACATTTCTGAACGTGGCGATATAACACCGTGCCCTATGGTTAGTTTTTCACTTTCAAACATCCAAAACGTCTCAAAAGTTAGGTCTTAGTAATAGGAAACTTTCCTTGCTGAAAGCACCATGTCAACAATGCCTAGAAAAGTTGCTTTTTGCCTTGTAAAAAGTACCGCCATTTTCTGTGATTCCTTTTCTCAGATAAAGGTACCAGATGAATCAACCTTCCTTTAACTAACCAATCACAGACTGTGGAGAGTTGATCGTCAGATGCAAACACATCTTTTAATTCAGTTTCCGATTATACCTACACTGGTGAATCGCATATTGCACTTCACAGCTTATATAGGGCTGGTTTATAGCAATTCATGTAACTCATACACAGATTCATGTCAATTACTATTGATTATTTTGGCTATTTTTAGCGTCAGCTGCAAAAACACTATTGCACTCCGCACATGCATTAGTAGATTTTCCATTGCACACCCTGCCATGCGAAGCTACCATGGCAACGCTAACAAAGGTGAGCAGATGGTTTGCGTGGTGAACAGCTCTTATCACCATTATCATAGGTGTGGGTGTTGCTTAAAATATAGTTTATATATTTTTTTGTTTTCTTAGCGATTTAAGAAATTAAGTGGAAGAAAAGGAATTTATAAATGAGTTATATAAAACAAACATTGAATTATTTGTTCAATGGAAAGAATATTTTCATTCGGTGAAAAATGATCTGGTGACGTCCACTCATTGAATGGAACCTCATGACAACATTTTTACCATGGTACTCATTAACATTCAATATATGTATAACTGGCATTGGTGAGTATGTGAAATTCACAACAATTTAAATGTTTATACGAAAATTTCAGCAGATCTTGAAATTCAAATTTTCAGACTGTAAACAATTGGTGGTTTGGTGTACTATATATGAAACAATACAACAATACTGATATGATGAACCTGTTTAGACATCAACAAAACTCTCTCTTAATATTGGATCACCCTAGACTATAATGTAAAACAAAATGGGAATATTATGGCACACACAAAGCTGCCGTCTCAATCGACCATTTTTACATTTAACTGGATAAAAAAAATGGCCAGTTAGAATCCATATAGCCCCTATGGATTATGGCCTTTAATCTCCCACACAGAGAGTGTCGATTTAAGACGGAGTCACCCATTCAGGTAACCCCATTCGAAATTCACACTCCCTGTGTGGAAGACTAAGGTCATGCCTTCCATATGGATTTCAATTAGAATAGTCCATGTCAGCAAACTGATAAGACTAGGCATTGGAAGAATTATTGTATACATGTAGCCTTACAGAAGATCATGTATTCAATTAATACCAGTTCAAAATAATTGTGAGCGTTCATACCTGCCATGTAGAATTCAATGGCTGATACATATTTGTTTCTTTTTATGCAAAATTGTCAGCATTGTCAAAAATTGTATGCAGTAATGACAACACCAATGTGTAGGTACACAAAGTATC
Source organism: Amphiura filiformis (assembly GCF_039555335.1). Lineage (NCBI taxonomy): Eukaryota > Metazoa > Echinodermata > Ophiuroidea > Amphilepidida > Amphiuridae > Amphiura > Amphiura filiformis. Next base: position 52,823,424 of record NC_092635.1, read on the forward strand.
AAAGAGTTTTCCAAGGTACCTCAAGCCATATGTCTCAAGCATCATACAGCATGGCCATACTGCAGCATTGCCATAACATTAATCCTCTCCACGTGGGTGTCGACTGCACACGACATATTTCAAATTTTCTTTAAAAATTCAAAAATTTCATAACTGTACATTTTCATGATCATATTTGGAATCAGCATGAAAAATGCATTAAAATGAGTACAAACAAGCCTAGTATTGGTTCGGTGGTTCTCGAGATAGCTCTTGATATTTTGAGAAAATATCTCAAAACTTGGAACTTCTTATTTTGATGCCTATGGCTAGCACGCAGAGCATCAACTTAAGAAATACACTTATAAAGAATTAAGTTACGTGGATATTAGAATAAAATTAATACAATTTTAAAAAGGCCCTAATATAAATGTAACAGTACACACAACATTAATTATGCAGATCTTTTGAGTCTTCACTTCCTATACAAGCATGAATATTCAAATGAATGTTAGTTTTTTGTCAAAAATACATTGCTACATTTCAGCAGCACTTTTTGTTATGGAAACTACAAAAATGTTAAAGGTGGGAAAATGTGTTATTACACAAAAGCTACATTTTACTACATTCTAACTTTGCAAGCTTTTAGTGCCCATAGGCCTATGTGACTTAGACGAATGACATACCAACTTCTGGTACTTACTGGAAGTTATGGAAAGATCAATATATGGTCACAAAATCCATTGTTAATTGCAATATGGAGCTTGAGAGACACTATACTTTGACTAAGTTAAAAGGAAAATATTTCAAAATAATGTCAAATTACTGTCACAGCTAAACACTTGCACCAATAGTCCAATTTTAGGCATGTTTTTTTAAGTAGCAGCAAGTGACTGCTAAGTAGCCAAATTTTGCACCTATGACTCGGTGTTGACATCACTGTTTTATCATACTTTCAGCTGTCTTTTGGTGAATCTTTGATCTCTACCCATAGTCCCCCCTATTCAATGTTGGACTATGACATGTTGTCAACTGGTCCATGACCCCAACAGAATTTTATGATTTTAATTTTGTTTATGTTCTAAGACAAACATGATACTGTATTAGCAAAAGAAGAAACTGCAAATTGAATATTAATGTTACATGTAGATTATAATTATAATGAATAGCTGTATCATTATATGGAGTCACATAGCTGCCTTATGATGCTAATTGTTAGTTACCTAGTTACGGTCCTGTATCATTATTTGGAGTCACATCTTCAGAATGCATATGAAGGAAGGTATACAACAAATTAAATACAGAGAAAAAATGTTTCACAACTAAAAACTATTTAAGCCCAATTTTAGTTTTTCTTTTTTTTTCTACAAAAGATATACAACAGAACTAGTTAAAACACCACCTATTGCACTGTAAAAATAGCAACATGGCCAATCCAATTACTGGCTTTACAAATATGTTGCCATGGAAACAATTCAGCAGACTTTTGATATCAAAAACATTTTTTTGGTTTATTCTGTCTTGCTTTCCTTCTTCGCCCATGTAATTTCTACTTTTTGGAAGATGTGTAAATCACTTTATCGAGGTGAATTAAAAAATTTGTCAATCACAAAACAAATTATACAGTTAATACAGAATGTCACTAGTTTTCGCTCTAGAGTATAAAAATTTGCTGCACTATATAATCAACTGCTTGACATTAAAATGAAAAGTAAAATGTATAAAAGCACCAACAGACAGCATTTGGATGCAACTGTTTTAACATCGGAATTCATCGTTGAGGAACCTGCCTCTTCAAACCGAGAAAAAATAAAAATGAACTGAACAGTTGAAATAAAATAGCATCTGTATAACAAAGTGGTCAACAAAATGCACCACATTCATTCCAATAAAATGCCCATTCCTGTACTAGCTCCACCGAGTGATACTTTGACAAGCATAATGTGGTACTAGTTGAAATATCATTATAAACTATGTACCCAATAACTCAGACTTATCCCTGGGCACTAAATGGAATAAATATGGTACTTTCAAACAATATACATTACCAATACAGACCCAAAATACAAACGAATGTAAAGGACTTTGTACGTAAAGTGATTTACAAGTCTTCGAAACTGGCAACCCAGTCTATAAAGGGTTACAAGCTTCCCATTATTGGGTTACAAGCTGCCTTTACAGCTATCTAACTGCTTACAGATGGTTTTGAAGGTGGGTCTCTCTACAGGGTCTGCGCTCCACGACTGCTTCATGATGTTGTAGACATACTCTGGACAGCTTTCTGGACGTTCCATACGATAACCTTTCTCTACATGCTGGACTACATCTGCCAGAGGCTGTATTAGGAGCAAGAAAATAGATTTGTCAATGCCAGCAAAGTTCAGATGAAAAATTTCTTGTTTAAAGGGGCAATTCATGATCCCCAAATTTTCTCAAAAAAGTTATTTTTATACCGCTGGAAACTTCTGGCAGCATAATGTTTATGTACAAAAGATTCCTTGCAGATTAATCCTTTTAGCAAAAATATCGTCAAATTTGAATTATGCTCCGATACACCAGAACGAAATCACAACACATTGGCCTATGGAGCAGTGTATTATACATAATCACACATAAATCGCAAAAGCAAAATTGGAATCAACTGAAATTTTGGGAATAAGCTTTTTTCGTGGATAGCTACTACAAAATGTCACAAAAAGAGAATGCTAGGATCACAAAATACTCCTTTAAACAAAAAGTTGTTTTGGAACAGCAATCTTCTTCAAAAGTGAAAAACATTGTTTGTAAGGAAATAACAAAGAAGATATAATATTTTGCAGGAATTTAGAATAAAGTATACCACTCACAAGCTGGACTTTATTCTGTGATGATACACCATTCTCAAAATAATCAAAGGATGTATGACAGGAGTATAGCATACACTACAAGATTCTTATTGGGGCTTGCTGCACAGGTACATTGTCACTGCTACTACCCGTGCAGTACCAGGGGAGTACCAGTGTAATACCTGTGCAGTACCACTGTTGGTGGATCCTGTGCAGGATCAGCATTGGTACTGTGTAGGTACTCTGTGTGTACCAGTCAGGTACCTTGGTGATGGTGTACCTATACAGGCAGCCCCAATAGGAATTTTGTAGTGTGGAAGATTCCAATTTTAGTAGATGACTTACCACTCTTGGATATGGCACTCTCCCATAGGAGTACAGTTCCCAAAGAAGAATCCCAAAACTCCATACATCAGATTTGTTGGAAAATTGCTGCAATTACAAAAATACATATTGTAATTTGTAAAAATATGTCAATTGATTTAATCAGCAAAACATTATTGTAAGGAGTGAACAACATGCTTAAATCACATCAAATTCTCCCGGTTTAAAAGTATGTGATCGTGCGTGCAAATCCATTTGAATTTTCGCAGAAGTTTGCGAGAATCCTTGATTCGCACAAATGTAGGATTGCTGCAATTTACCTTTCTATCTTCCGCTGCCAACATTAATGATTATCAGGGTTGTTTGATTTAAATCACGTTGATTTAAATCAGTGATTTAAATCACGATTGAAATCACTTGATTTTTTTTTTAATCACTGATTTAAATCAACTTTTTTCATTTTTTACCATTTTTGATAAATGTAACTTAATTTCTTTCATAAATTTACTGTTTTACTTCATTCCTGCTGTTTCTACAACATTTGGATACAATTAAAATACCTCTATGATGTCACTTTATCTATTGCTAAAAATTTATCTTCAAGGTGCCGAATTCAACAGGTTTTCCCCATGATTTTTGCCAAATTTTTTTCTTTGAAATTTTCACATGTAAAAACACGTTTTGAATTTTTGTAAATACCTGATAGTATTGGGCATATGTGTAGCATTCCACTGGTCTCTTTTGAATTTATTATGGGGTATAGCAGTTCTTGGAATAAAAAATGTTTTAAAAAAATCGATTTAAATCAAAAAGATCCGATTTAAATCAAAAATCTGATTTTTTTGATTTTTTTAAAAAAATCAAAAAAATTAACAACACTGATGATTATAAAATAATGCCTTCCAAAGAATCCAAGAACAAACTGGTGATCGGAAGTTTCACATCTTTTTCATGCAGCCAAATGGCCATTTTTTGCTGTTTTAACAGCAGGGGGGATTTTGAAAAATCCCACCTCATATCAGTATTACTGTAAAACACATTAATGATTGATGTAAATTAGACCATAATTCAACATTTGTGGGTTTCAGTTGCTTAAAAAATGAACTACATATGCAATAATGCTTCGCAAGTTCAATTTTTGTTGGTGTTGGTGTTCACCCGAATCCATGTGGATCCCCCCCTGTTGATGTTTTACAAGATGTGAATCGATTCAAATTGCACATCTGAGCCTGCACTCTTAGGTCAAGCTGATATTACACAACCAAGTATAGCGTCCCAAAACCGGTGTGCGTATGTGTATTCCACGCAACTTACTGCTTTTCTAAGCGCCTCCGGTGACGTCCACTTGATGGGAAATTTACCGCCCTCTTGGTTCAACGACGCCTCTCTCGATAGCCCAAAATCCGATACTTTAGCAACATCGTCTTCCGATATCAGGATATTTCTTGCAGCTAAGTCTCTATGTACAAGGCTCTTTTCTTCTAAGTACGCCATTGCTGATGCTATATCACTGTGAGAAGAGAAAAGTGTCAAATACCAAAGTTATGTTCATTGAAACATCATTTGTGACAGTTTACAAGTAGTGGGATAATTTGGCATATTCAGTTGCAAAAATTAATGATATGTGACGTGACCTGATCCTACCAGGTGGTGTGCGGCACAAATTTACTAAATTCAAGCATTTTCCTTTGTAGTTTGTGTAATTGAATAGGATTATTTTGAAATTTTACAATGCTTACAATATCACAAACTAAACAAGTATGTTAATAAATAATACTAATACAAGGCCCATTTCACGGTTAGGCGCCACTTTTAGTGAAAAAAACTCGAAATTTTCAAAATGGATTAAATTTAATTTAATAGGGGTTTTCTTTTCCAAATAAGACCAGATTTTCATAAAAATATCATTTCCCAGCTTAAATCTCGCTACTTCCTGAAGAAAATTATGATTTATTATCTCATGTTATGTAATTTTTTAACAAATTTGATCAATATTGAGTAGTGTATATTTATACTTTGACTGTCCAATACATATATCATAGATATTTAAAATAAACGAGTATGTCATAGGCTCCCTTCTGACCAAATTTGGGCAAATTTTGTTGTGTAATGACAAATTTATGGCCACATTAATGTAATTTTTGTGGTAAAAAAGGGAAATTGACATGAAAAAGTTTACTCAACAATTTTAATAATCAATGAATGACTCTGATATTGCACAGGTTTGAAGGTCATAATATGGGTAATGTTCACAAATAATATCAGCCAGTTTGAAAACACAGGTCAAATTCAAGATTCTGATGTTTGTGCAATTTTGGATGTGACTGATGTCAATGTGAACGGAAACCACACACTGTAAAGCAGAGTATGTTTCAGAAAATAATGATTCAAAGAGTTTTCACACACTCAGTGAATTAAATGGGATACATTGAAACATATCAACCTGTGTTAGTGTTCATTTTAAAACATTGTTTACAATTTATAGAAGTGGATGTGACATTTTCCATTACGAAAAGTTTAGCGTGCTGGGTTGAATTCTGGCTTGCACAAACCCTGTACAAAACTGCAATCCATAATTCAAATTTTGACAGGCCTTGGGGACTCTTGTTGATCAGAAATCTTGTAGTGGGTGAAATCAGTAATTGGATAGGTCATGGAGGTCAAGTGTATTGTTTATCAAGTTTCATTTATAACACATCTGTTGGTCCAATTACAACCTGAACTTGAACAGGTCAGAGACACTGAAATTTAATACCAAACTGATAAGTTTTTGTTCGACTAGCATAGCAGCACTACACTAGCTATGTCAGGCTACTATACACGGTTCTTACATTATGCAGACTGGCAGACTGGCAGACTGTGGCAGACTGGGGCAGACTGTGGCAGACTGGCAGACTGGGGCAGACTGGGGCAGACTGTGGCAGACTGGCAGACTGGCAGACTGGGGCAGACTGGCAGACTGTGGCAGACTGGGTTAGAATATGAGACTAGTATCAAAATATACCATTTGGTAATGTCAGGTTAGAACTACCCTATAGCTCCTAATGGACAAAAATTATCAAGGACATGGTCATGTCAGGGTCAAATTGCCACAGATTGTTGCAGGTTCATAAAAATTGGTGTGAAGGAAAGCGAGACAACAAGCTACAACAAATGTCTGACGTAAAATCGATATATATGTTACGTATAATATCTGGTAGAAATATATTATCGATTTTACGTCATCAAACATTCGTTAGAACTTAAGGGGCTGTGCAATAATTATGAGCCCTGGGTGAGGGTAAAATTTGGGGGGGGGGAGGGGTAAGAAATCTTTGGCGAGCGAAGGGGGGGGGCAAGCAATTTTTGGCAAGCGGAGAGGGGGCAAGCGATTTTTGGCACACATTCATGGGGCGCCTTTTGAATAAAAGCGTGCTAAAAAAGGCTTAGGAAAACGGTGCACGGTACTGAAACGCTTTAATATGCAAATTTTCCTGACAAACACTGCGCCGCAACATTTATCAAGACCATTTATTTAATTTACAAACCTTAAAAGGTTTGTAAATTGGGATGTGCAAGGGGGTGGGGGCAAAGAATTGTTGGCGGGCCGAGAGGGGGGGGGCAAGCAATTTTTGGCGAGCCGTTTCGAAATTTACCCCCCCCCCACACACACACACACACTGGGGGGCTCATAATTATTGCACAGCCCCTAAACATTTAAATACTAGAAATAGAATGGGAATAGATTTTAAAAAATACCGTAGATATGTTTATACATCAAATATTTTACATCGAATAAAAAGTCTGTAGGGTCACTAACATTAAGATTTGACAACCACTTTCCATCCTATTTATCATAAATCTAGGCCACCACACACTATGAACCACAATGACCGCATCCCAATGGCATAGCCCAATAACCTGAATTAAACAATCATAGTGCAAAATTTGACCTGAAGTTGCAGAGTATGAGTTTTTATCCCCATATTTTGAAAGGTCATTCAATGAATGTACAAATGTATTGGGGTTAAAGAACTGTGCCCCTGATAGATGAGCATGTTGTAGATCCTAGTGACACTATTATCCATTATAAATACTAGGAACACAAGAGGATGAATTCCTAGCATGAGGGTCAACCCAAATATATTGCTCAATACAATAGGGGTATTTTGTTAAATAATTGAATTGAATTGAATACATACAATTATTAAGTATGACATTGGGATGTACCTGTTTACACAGCAACTGTTGTAAAAAATAACAGTTTTATAATGATGGAAAGTATTTCATGAACATGCAACAATCCAGTCTGCCAGTCTGCCACAGTCTGCCAGTCTGCCACAGTCTGCCAGTCTGCATAATGTAAGAACCGCTACTATACATGATATAATGTGTTTAAGGTTGGGAATAGCTATAGACCACATTGGCAGATGAGAACCTTACTGCATCATCCACACTGATGATGAAAATCAATATGAAGTAAAGTTTCTTGGATTGGATTAGAGTGCGTACAAAAACATGTTCGTCGAGATATGGTGAGTACATAATTTCTGTATATTATTTTATTTTTTGTTTAAATGTACAATATGTGAATAATTGTTATCCATGTGTAAAGTAAGAAAAAATGCCATAGTATTAGTAACTAAGTAAGGGTAAAACAAAATCATAATATGAGAGAGATTCAAAAGACCTTTACTGACTTCAAACTTTAACTGCATGTTACTGTCACATAATAAAATCGCAAACAATGCAACTGCCAAAATTCAGAAAAATAACCCAAAATCATTTTTGTTTTGCTCAAAGACTATACTAGATAGGTTTTAAGTAATAGCTACAGAAAATTTTACATTAGAAATGACCTAGCATGGCTCGAAAAAGTGGGGAATTTGGGAAGCTCATTCCCAGGAAATGTTGGTGTTTGGAGGGAAATTCTGGTATTTGGAGGGAAATTGTGTCTTTTCTGTATATAAAAAAATGCTATGTATTGTGGGAAATTTAGTTTGCTTCCCGGGAAATTAACATTTTTTCGAGCCCTGTGATCTAGATTAGTACATGTTTTGTTGTTATTTTCAACCTAAAATATTTGTTTCACACCTTTGTCAGTCAAATGGGAGCAAGTTCTTGAACCTTGTCATATAAAACCTCAAACAATGCAAATAATTTTAACTGCCAAAATTCAGAATATTAGGATATAGGCCTATTCGATTTTTTTTAACCCTTATTTTTGCTTGTGATCTTCAGGAATTCAAATGTGATACCATTGGTGGTGTTGGCGCAATATTAACCTGATGTAAATGAAAACTATCGGGATTAATATTAGGCATACAAATATTTGAAATCATCATGAACATTTATTTCAATACTTACGTTAAACTACTTTAATTAATAGAATGTAAGACAAATTTTGCATGTAAATTGTAATATAATTGTGAACCAAATCAGGGAAAATAGTCACCTTAAAGTAGGCCTATAGGCAATGGCTTCAATGGAAACTGCAAGTTCAAAACATCCTCTACACAAAGTATTCTAGCCTGCTAGAATACTTTGCTCCACAGTAGTGTAGCCAGCAGTGGGCAGGGATCAGAGTGCCCCCCCCCCCACACACACCTGACAAAAAACAATTAAAGAGAAAAGTGTTTCCCTGACAAAAAATGAAAGAGAAATTTGGGAAGTCAAAGGAAAAGAAAATTTTTCTATCCTTGACCAAGAAAACTGGCTATATGCCCCTGACTTTCTCCATTACAAACTTATAACAGGCAAATGGTATGCTTGTGAACTTGACACACATAAACCATATGAACAGAGCAAGAGTGCAGGGAGTTTGCATATGGGTATGATTATAAAATGATATGCATGACTTTGAACTGACCTCATAGGCCTACTGGTTTTAATAGGCATGTTTGTTTTAAAATGGAATAGACTCTTATGGTTTTTTTTATTATATTTTGCAGGTTCTCAATGAAGAGGAAGATCTATATAATGTTTGTGAAAAAAACAACTACTCATCAAACTTTGACTTGGATTTAACAATGTGCAATAATCAACATAATTATCTCATCATCCGCTTCCATTCACTGTGGAATATATATAACAGAACAATTGAAATATAGAAACGAAGGAAAGGCCTTTGTGTCATATCAAACAGTCTAGTGACGTTGTCATCAAACTTGATTGTACATGCACCAGAATTATTTTCAGAATTGTGTAACTGCAAAGGTGACGCATCACTCCATCCATCTTGTAATACAGATCTGCATGCCATAAACCAAATGGAATAGACAAATTATCAATGAACATGGAAATATGTACTGTCATTAATGGAAGCGTAGAGGTAGCCTACATAACATTAAAGAACCATCCAGGTTATTGTAAGGAATACATAGAAAAAGACAATTATATCGGGGAACAATGGCGTGAGAGAGTGCCTCTTATATTTTTCACTTGTTTGTAAACTGCATCATCTGGATTAGCCTGTTAAGATATCAAAATGCAAGGATTTATTGCATGTGATGATATGAATAGGGCCTATGAGATGTATTTTTAGGATTTTCAATATGGATCTCCCCAGGGTATAATTAAGCATCTTAATTTAAATTATCAATGTGGTATTACTGAAATCGTCTATTTGGTTAAAAGTTATTCTAAAAGTTAAGATTATTTGTGATGTGGTATATCGAAAGCAGACACTCTTGGGCAGGATCATAAATGGAGGAATAGCCAAAAATATGCCTGGGGTGATTTTTTTCACAATTTGGGTTTTTAGCGAATTTGTGATGTTATTAATGTTTAAAATATTGTCTGATAGTTTCAGACCGGAATATAACTTGCATCCTGTATTTTTTGAGACATTTTTCAAGGTTATTCCTACTCTCAACATTGTCAATATCTCAATTTCTAATTTTATAATACCATAACTTACAAACTCAATATCTTTGCTAAGGAATGTCCGATTTCATTAGGGAAAACGGCGTTGTGGAGCAAAATATCTCTAAATTTAAGTGTAAAAACCTCAAAATTGGTAACCTGCCCAAAAGTGTCTGTTGTGGATGGATCTTTATTAGACAAAATTTAAAAGACATTTCTCTTTGTTGTGTATAAGAAGTCTATGTTCAACAAGTGTACATACTGTAACAAGTCTTGAAATTGGCCATGCGTCGCATTGGTAAATTATTCACAAACCTTAATACAGCAGCATTTTTGGATTAGAGCTATATGAATAAAGATAAATGAAAATATCTGAATTATGTCAGAATTAATGTCAGTACTAGAATCATAAATATACAGCACTTAATTGTTTTGTGTAGTCCATCAGTTACAAACTTTTTCAGTTGGCTTGTCTTCTCTTTCATCATAGTTCAACAAGTACATCATCATTATCATGGCTTTTTAGAATGAGAATTTGAATGTTTCACAAATGTTTTTGTACAATGTCTTAATGAACAAGTTACTGTTATGTAAAGATGACATATGTACAATCTGTGAGCATGTGTTTGAGGCCATTTGCCAAAGTCAGGACGTCAGTCAACATTAAGTATACAGAGCACATTAAAATGCTAAATCAAACCAAGGTGTGCACTTTTTCACTCAATTTAGGAAAACTGGCAAAAGTACGAATGCAAAGAACTAAGAAGAATCAATTAAAACTTTAACATGGCCTTTAAAACTCCTCAAGTGTGCTGTAGTGAATGTGATGCTCATGCATGAAAAAGCAAGTGGCAACATTGTAAAATGAATGTTAGACACTGTAATAAAATGCAGCTATGGTTTAAATATGCCTATAGCTTTAGAACTAATAATAATTGTTTTCACAATATTGCAACATAGATAGAAGGATGATTCATTTTGATACCACATTCGTCCAATTTCGTTCAATATTAAAAACACAGCAGTGTTTTTAAAGAAATATACCCAAATTTAAAAGTTGCAGCAAGATTTGTATTAATTTGAATTCAGCACAAAGATAATGGAGGGTTTTATGTGTCCCAATGCTGCGTAAAATCATTGATCGTTGTATAAACCGGCAACTTTTAAATTCTGGTATTTTTCTTTAAAAGCTCTATACTGTGTTCCTAATATTGAACGAAATTTTGACAAATGGGGTATCAAAATGCACGCAAAATCACCCTTCTTTCTATGTTGAAATATTGTGAAAACAATTATTAGTTCCATAAGCTATGGGCGTATTTATAACAGCTGTGTTACTTTTTGTGCAGATTTTATGTAATCAATAAACCTGCCTGCTGAGATCCTTGAATCTTAATAGTATTTAACTTTAAGAATTGACCATACATCATGTGGTTGGGAGAGGAGTGATGTTCACAAGTGTTACAACTTTTTTGTAGGGTATGTGTTCTTAAGTTACAATGAAAATAAAATGGACAATGTGTGATTTCTTTATGATACATGGATGATCAAAAGACGCCACGCATGCATCCACAGTATGTTGTGGACAAATAATATTTGTAAAAAAATATTTAAGTAATATAACAAGACCCAAGACACAAACTTAAATGTATGCTGCCTGTATTATATTATCCATACAACCCAGATATAATTAAAGTGTTTAAAATGTGGAACAATACAATAATTGCCTTTGCCTCATATCTCTGGTGCAACTTATAAGTTTAAATTATTTGTTCAAATGAAGATTTTTGAAATTAAATTCTTTCTTTGGAAACTTCACTATTTAATAAAAGACCTGCCAACTGCAAGTTGAATAACCCAATTCACAAATCACAAATGGAATGTATAAACTGCAGCTGACCTGGGAGATGACCTTCACCCTGAATTCAAGTCTGGGAGTTCTACAAGTCCCTGCTATTTACCCATGGTAGTAATTCTACTTAATTGAGTGTGACAGTAGGGGCAACCTGCTTTGACCCAACATGTCAATTGTGAACGGAATGTTTCATTATGATAAACAGTTTGCTTGTCAAAAATATAAGCTTTGGGCACTTCTAACACATATATTTTGTGAGATTCTATTGAATTGAGCAATGCTAAAACGTTTTTCCTGACCCTTTATATTTTTGACAAGCAAAATGTTTATAATTTACTGAAATGTTCCGTTCACAATTGAAAATGTCACATCCGCTTCTGTAAATTGTATACAAAACTGTCCTCTAAAGACAAAGACAAAGCTTTGAAATAATCATATATGACATGTACAAAATAATAAACCTATTTTAGAAAGTCAAATATCATGTTGTTTAAGTATTTTGGCCTAAAACTACTAATTTTGAGGATGTGACATGTGAGCGGAAATTGGGGCTTTTTGAGGCCCCTGTCCCATTTCAAGAAGGCTTACTGAATTAAAGATTTGTTGTGCCTTTTGATCCCCCACGAGCCTGTAATGAAATAACTTCAAACTGGCATCCTAGTCCCATTCCTGTCTTAGTTCTTTGAAGAAACTATTTTGGATGTGACAGGTACCATGGCTGTGACACATGTGAACGGAAACTTTGAAATGACATCTGCAAGCTAAGTTGATGAAGGAGTTTTCATTAAATGGTGTCATTAGATAGCTCATAGCAGGAGATTTTTAAAAATCAAGGAGAAAAAATTCTGCCACATTTTGTTAATAAATTATACTATTTGGAAAATTAATCGGATGTGACAAAATTGTGTGAGCGGAATTTGTTGGCAAAAATTCAAAATATCGCTGTATCTACATATTAAGAGCAACAAGTGTAATTTGTTCAACAAATAGTAACAAGACTCTGAACTTTACTAAAACACACTAGTTTGCCATTCATGTAAAGTATTAGTCGATCTATTCCACATTGAATAAGGTACATAGATGTGAACGGAAAATGTCACATCCGAATTCAGAAATTTAAATGGTTCTCATGCTAGTTTAACTGACAACTAATACTTTGTTCATGTATGTCTGTATAGTGCAACTTGTTCACTACATAAAAACAACAAAAGCAGCTGTGGTAGGCTCAACATAGTTAAAAGTGGCAGCATTGGAAAATAAATGTCTGTTTCCAGGTTGCTAGTGAAATGTGGTTTTTGACCACTTCTGACCCCGTAAGCCCTGAAAGATAAAACTAGAAAGGCCGATTAAGCTAATGGAGGTAGGCCATACAGAGACAATGAAAAATCACCAACAGTAAATTCTGTAACCCCATTATTTTTTACACACCAGGCCAGATATGTTGAAAATCAAAAAGTGGCGCCTAACCGTGAAATGGGCCACAAGCTAAACCATTGGGGTTTGATAATGAACCCACAAACTAACCTTCAAATTAATTAAATACAGTACACATTTGATTATTGATTCACAGTAATGGTTTTAAACCTGCAGTGCTGGTTAGGCCTGATCACACAGTATTGAACTGCGCGTACCAGGGATCACTGCAGCTGCAAAATTCACTTCAGTGTTCCGTGAGTATGGAAAGCACCATATGGCCGAGTGGTTTTGTCGTCTTTGTCTATCATGCCGCTCACCGCCTGGATCCAACCATATCAAATGTGGCAATTGTGACTCTGGCTGACTTTGTCTGGTTTTGGTCGCCTCTTCTGCAAATTTAGTATCCTCTCATGCATACAATGGGCTATTCTATTTAAAATCCACACTACCCCTGTGGATGATTTAGCTCAAGTCTGCCACAGAGGGAGTATCAATTTTGAATAGAAAAGACAATTGGGTAACTTCCATTTGAAATACTCACTCCTGTTGTGGGAGATATAGGTAAAGCCATAATACAGGGGGAGTATGGGTTTCAAAATGATTAACTCTGACCAATTACATTTGAAAAACATACTCCATCCCGTGGAAGATATTTCTACAATCTTCCACAGGGGGAGTGTGGATTTCAACTGGAATAACCCAATTTACTCTACTTTGTCCCAAGATACAAACACGGCTATAACTTACCATGCAAAGTTGAGTAAATGTTTCTTTGTGATCACGTTTCTCCCTCTTGACCTGAGGTAATCTACCAGATTGCCCTGTCAATCAATCAATCAATCATTCAGTCAATCAATCAACAAATTATTCAAACAATCAATGACATGCATGAATATACACAATCATTTACAAGAAAGACAACATGGTTTACGCACAAATGCCCTGTTATAATAATTATTAAACAAGACAGTTTCTGAAAAGTTGAGTATGTTCAAAATTTTGGACTTCTTAAATGGAATTACTGTATAATTATTTGACGAGCACATTTTGACATCATGCATAATTATGTAGTACATCACTGCTTTCATAACCTTGAAAAAGTAAATTTATGGTTCACTGATTATCAATGTATTGTCATGGGCAACGATGAGGTTCTAAAATAATTTGTGTGCGGGGTGTATAATGTGTGGGTGGTGTGAGTGTGTATGTTTGAAGGGTGTGTGATTAGGAGTTCATTAATAAAATTGATAGCATTGTATTAATGACATTACAATACAAAAACACAACCACTCAATAATTACAAAACTATATCAAAACCAGTGGATATTACACTAGACCAGGGGTCCGCAAATTGTGGCGCGCCGTGGCTTCCCGAGTGGCGCGCGGCGCCGCTTAGATTTTTTTTTAAATAAAAAAATAAAAATTAATTAATAAATTCCCATGTTCTCCTTGTAAAGACAGGCTAAAATAGTACAAATTATTGCACCAAATGGCGTCATTTGCACCTCAAATTTCAAAAAATCGATAGCTTCACAGGGGGGACACCCCCCCTGACTCCCCCGGCGGTGCTAAAGCACCGCGATAGCTGCTTCGCATCCATTGAGTGCTGCTTTGCAGTTTTCTTTTATTTCATGCAGCGCTTCAACAAATCTATTTGAGGAAGCCTGCACTAGACGATGAAAACATAAGAACTTATAATATGCTCCGATAACTTAAAATCCTTGATTGATGAACAAAATCACAAGGATAAAAAAGTAACGTTTGAAAAAGAATAACACAAGTTTATGCTGGACTTACCTTGGACATATATTCCAGTAATATATACAAAGGATTACCAAGAGCCACACCCAGTAACGACACGAGGTTGGGATGTCTTAGCGTTCTAGATATGTAAACACAAGAAAAACAACCAGAAATGTATAAACTTTGGAAATCTGGAACGTTTCTAATTAGCCTCCTATGCAGTCACTGCAAAATGGTGATTATCATCCCCCATGTTTATGAAACCCAAAGTGGGCAAATGCCTATGTAAACAATGCTGTTATGATATAATGATAGATCGAAGTAAGAACTACACACTGGGCTTCAGAGAAGAACAGCAGTCCCTTGCTCAGATTGACGCGGGCGCCCAGTTAATGAGCGACATACGCAGAGCTTTCTGTTCCCTTCAAGGGGCTCCAATCTGCGCCGACCAACGTTTTGATGCATAATTGGCCAATCAGATTATCGGTCTGTTGCTATGATTGTCAGACGATTGATTCAGCCAATCAGAACCCCACTTCCATGTTTACGCTCTGCACGCTCTCAAAATGTAAACAACTGCTGTTCTTCTCTGACAAAAACTGTAGCAAGAACTGCAAATCAAAATTAATGCTACAACTAAATGAAAACATGCTAAATCAGTTTCAGCTGATCAGCAGGCCACCAAGTGATCGAGCAAAGGATAAAACAGGATAGTATGTTACACAAAGTTATACTTGTTGTATACATGTCCCCCCCCCCCCATCTGGATGTTATGTCACATTTGTTCTGTTTTCACCTTTAAAAACCTATAGCAATCAATACTCGTAGATGATTTTCCCGTGATTGAATGTGCAATTCCAGTTAATATTCATATACCCCCTGTGGAAGACATGACCTTAAATCTCTCACACACAGGGTGTAGATTTCAACTTGAGTCGGGTAATCGTATTTACATTTCACACTCCCTGTGTGGGAGATTAAGGTCATGTCTTGCATAGGGGGTGTGTGGATTTCAAATAGAATAGCCCACTTGTTAACCATTTGTAAAGCTTAGAAGAGTATTTATTGAAACGGTTTAAACACACCTTACACCTGTTTAAACAGGTGTAAGGTAAGGGTTAAGAACAGGCTACTAATCTGGTTCAATGTGGTAGTAGATTAAATTTAGAAAAATCAAAACCTTTGTAAGTGATGCTATTATCAAACATGTAAAAGGGTCAAATATTTCTTTGGAAACCATACCACTTTAGCATAAAATCATGGTGAAATTGTTTCACATGTTATTTCAAGTGTTAAGAAGATAAAGTCCACCTATACTTTGCAGTATTAAAAAAAATATTACGAAAAATCTATATATTTAATTTCTCAAATAAGTAGGCTTTCTCGATAGGGATTCATTGGGGGGAAGGTCCTGATGAAGTCAGGGACACGTCTGACAAAAGCTTGACCATTCACACAGGGACCGGCTGCACCAGTACTGTGATATCCAATTGTGTACTCGTAGAAATACTACAACTTCTTTCATATCTCATTAACTTACGTCATAACAGAAGCTTCTGCCAAGAACATTTGAGCTGCTTTTTCATTGTCTTTGAGTTGTTTGATGGCTACCTTCCTCCCCATGTAAGTACCTTCCAATACATCTAGAATATACAACAAAAATTAAGAAATATTCTATTTAGCACATTTGTCGACATGAATTGTGAGACAGGATTGAGATCTTTTAAGTTGTTAGATATAATGAAAGTCAGTGATAAATAAACTAGTTTGTGTCTGACATCACTATGGCACACAACCAAAGTAGTGTGAGAATAGTTTCATGAGTCCAACATGATACAAGCGGTAAGTTGTTCAGTGATCACTAGAAGCATAACACAAATACATGCGCAGTGTAGACGACTGAAGGATTTAGTCTAGATTATAGGTTAGGGTTAGGGTGAAGAGTAAGGTTTAGGGTTTATAATGAAGTTAATGCCTATCGGGTTTTCAGAATAATGACCCAAAACCTACCTCCAAAATTCCCTCTTCCTATGAGAGCACCAACTGTAAAGTCTTTTCTATTGATGGCCCAGCCAGCTGAAGGAAAGACAAGACAAAACATGCATTGACTTCTTTATCATCAACATTCCTATGGAAAGAAGCACCAGTTTTGTGATGTTGTTGTAACTGATGAATACACAGTTTATCCCAACTAATGTTACAATCCAAAGATAAATATCAAAAGAAACATGATTAATTCTTCTACCTTCACAATGGCTTTCATTTAAGAAATAAAGGGTGCAGCATCATCCTTTACACCCAAATAATGTGTCCGAGGCAGTAAAAACGTAAATAATGGGTGAGGCGCAGTTTAAACGTTTTTACTGGCGAGGACACATTATTTGCGTGTAAAGGGAAGGATAATGCTGCACCCTTTATTTCTATTCTATTACCAGAAAATATTGCGATATAAAGAGAAAATATCATTTTTTGGCACAAATATTTTAAGTTGTTTACTTCAAGGTGGAGCGCGTACACGTAAGTGACAGCGCGTGTCACGGAAATATTGCATGCGTAAGCAAGCGTAATACTGTGTGTAGAATGTGTTACGGCGCTTGACCCATTATTGCAGAATTGCACAGTGCACGATTTTGAATAATGGGTCGTAAGAGTAATAGAATAGGGTATAATGGGTTCCTTTTGTTTACAAAACTCAAAAATCAGATACAACAAAATTATTCTACACAATGGCTTTTAGTATCAACATCTGATTTAAGCATTCACATCCAAAGATATAGTGGCATACATTAAGTAAAGAAAATCAGTTGGTCTCCTTTTCCAAACATAGCGTAATGTGATCAATACCTCTTGAATTCCCTGTGGCTAAATTGGACCAGATCGATCGTGTTTTTCATGTTACACACCGGAACTCTTATGCTGCACGTGATGCTAAAGAGGTACACAAGCATTCGGAAAATTATTTCATGCTTCAGGACTAATAGGAATGAATCAAGTTAAAAAGGTCTATTGTAAAGATATGTTTTTTATATTTTGTCCAAAGACCAAAATGCATATAATTATCTATTTTACAATTTATAGGTGTCAATAAGGACACCGATCGCTAGCTATCATTGCTAATATCCCAACTAAAGATCAAAATTATGATTTTGTATTCAGATCCAACCTTTACGCAATGAAAATGCATACACACTGATATGACTTACACTTAACAAATGAGTCAGAGTCAACAGAGAAGTTAAGAGTGCCTTTCTTAGGCAACGGTTGCACCAGTCTTGAACACAGCCCATCAGCGTCAGTTTCATAATGCTACAAAGAAAACAATTGTTTTGTTCATATCAAAAATTATTTTTTTGTGTATATGAAAGGAAACAAATTCAGATTTCAATGTTGTGAAGCTTTGAAATAACATTCAATCGTTGCAAGCAAATTAAACACATTCTCGGCTATATGTTGTGTGCACAATTTGCCATCAATGCAAAATGCACTTGTGAGTTATCTGGAAAAAGGTGTTTCTGTTTTTAACCAAATTGCACATAGGCAAATCATCAACTATGTGCACATGGGACATACAGCAAAATCTTCAGTCAAGTAGCCATTATTCCCATCATTTTCATTTGTTACAAAAAGTTGCTCCCTGGTCCCCAATTTCGACCCTCATGTTCACAGCGTTAGTATAATCACAATCAACTCTTGGAAACCTATTCTGCAAGAATTATTAAGAGAATCAATCACTGGCATAGACTTGTTTTTTGACATCTGTGGAGATGGAAGTTAGGGCAGTTGTATACATAAGATTTCATAAGTCCAGTGGCGTGCCGTGGCCGCCCCAACCCGGGGGCTGAAGAAGAAACAATTTTGCCGCCCCTTCCTTAAAGGGGGATCCAGTTGACCAGGCAAACTTTCAAGGACAACCCAATTAAGTAGGCTTAAAATATAATCAAGTCAATGTTCACCTCTATACCACCAAACTTTGTACAGCTCCCAACTTAATGTGTTTTCCAGATATTTATAGCGGCCTTTAACAGCCCGAAAAGGTTGACCCAATTTTTTTCACAGTCGTTTGAAAAAGTGAAGAGCAAAAAAAAAAGAAAAAAGGATTTTAGGCGCTAGCGTCCAAAAAGCAACCTTTTTTCACAAATTTTTATGCATTTTCAATTTTGGCACCCTTTTTCTTTGCTAATTAGTTTTTTGTCCCCATTCGCTTTTCCTGCCCTTGTTTTTGCCGCCCCTTCTTCTTCCGCCACCCCTTCGTTTTTTGCCACCCCCTACTTTGACCACGGGGGACTGGCGCCCCCAAAGCCCCCCCCCAAATACGCGCATGATGTCTATATAATCAATCCCCTGAATCTTGTAGAACTTAATCTGTCTCAATCCCAACTGAATGATTCTCACTAATATTTAAACCCTGATCACTGGATTATGGGTTCAATTCCCGCTGAGTCCTGATTTTTTTGCTCTCAAAATTTTCATATGTCAGTTTGCCCAAGCCCCAAACACACATTGTTTAAATCATAATTTATCGGGCTTGCATCGTTTATTTCCAATCCTTGCATATATTAATTTGTGTCTTACATTGTCTTACGGCCTGCTAAAGTGAAGCATAGGCTGCCTCCTTCTTCATTATTCAATATTTATTGAGTAAGAAATGAACAAGAATGAAAAAAACAAACACTTACTTCAACTAATTTGGTTAGATTTTCAAAGTAGACCTCTTCGTCTATCGTGAGTTTATTATCCTTGTATATGACTCTGTAGTGTTCCACCTTGTCCTGGAAGACAACGCACAGCGTGTAGTCCCCGGGGAAGTTGGTGCTTTCTCTCACCAGGAACAGACCATCTGTCCTGGGTATTAGGAGTTCTTCTGCTTCATCTCTTGTGATTTTGCCATGAAACCATCTGAGGAAAACAATTGAAAGTAGTCAAGTTAGCTCAATCAATAAGGCGTTCGACTATGGTGAGAGAGGTTGCAGGTTCGAACCTTCGTGGTGGTTTTAGTATGCTCTCATGCTATAATTGAGCTTGAAATTCCCCTGGACAAGGAACTTACTGCTAATTGTCTCGTTGTACCCGTACCAAATCACAGGGAGCTGATTCTGGTTGCGATGGTCAATTGTGGAATGTCTAGGGTGTGCACTCCCAAGTCCCTGAGGTTAATGGTTTATGGAATTATATGGGGCCATAGTTGTCAGGACAACCAGTGAAGTCTGCCGAAGCTTGTGGATCACTGTCTAGGCATTGTGCCAGTGCATGACACACTATAAATCACTGCCCCTTTTTGGGTTTTTTTTTATTTGGTAACTGTATACTAGACCTTTCTCCCTGATGTTTTAAATCCAGGGTTTACAAATTACAATCCAGTTAAAATCTATGGAAGACATGATCCTATTTTTCCACACAGGGAATGTGAATTTCAAATGGGATTACCTGACCTGAATGGGTGATTCCATTTGAAATCTACTCTCCCTTTCATATATGTCGCTAATTTTGATTTTGAGGCATTGGTAAAAACAAGTGATACATTCTTATGTTTTACTTTGTTCTTAAGGGGTACTACACCCTGTAAAATTTTGTTTGCCTATTTTTGCATTTTTTCTCAAAAATTATAGCGCATTGGTGACAAGTAAGATATGTATATTATAGGGGCAAGGACTACAACTACTGCACTGGAAATTTTATTTCAGTACAGACACCAGTTGTGGAGTTACAGCCAAAAGTGAGGGAAAACCAATATTTGATCAATAAATCAATAACTACTTGCCTTGAGTTGCTGAATTTTCGTGCAGTAGTTGTAGTCCTTGCCCTATAATATACATATCTTACTTGTATCAAATGCACTATATTTTTTGAGAAAAATGCAAAAATAGGCACCAGATTGGCCAGGGGTGTAGTACCCCCTTGATGTTGGAGAATTACTCATAACTTGTCGAAAATGGACTTATTCCTTTTGATTGTATCACATCGATGGATACAAATTAACATTACAGTTATCAAACGCTGATTGACTTACGGCATTGTTTGTAATTTAACTCCTTCTCGTTTGTGGACATAGTTAACTGGAATCATTCCCGTTTCACCGGCTTCGTTTCTAGCACTATACCAATTGGGATCCTGAGAGAAAATCAATTACAACATAGAAATCAATGAATTTCAAGTGGTTTCATCTGGTTCCTGGGAAGCAGGGTTGTAGCTACGCCGGGCGCTGCCGGCACCCAAAAAAAATTAAAATTTAAAATTTAAAAAAAAATTGTTCAATTTTTTTTTCAATAAATGATTTTTTCATCATAAGAAGAGCAAAAAAAAGGTTTTTTAGGGGGGTGATACCCCTTAAGCGGGCCCCTGGACCCCCGGCCGTAAGCGCTAGAGCTACACGAGCTATGCGCATTCTGTTTCGCAATAATTTGCCACCTGGCATAGAAATTGGCATAGCTACAACCCTGCTGGGAATACCAACAATAAATTAAGTCCCAGTTAACAGGGTCTTAGCTAGGATTTGGCAAGTGCTTGTCACTTTCCCCAAAACTGCCTGTCTAAAATTCGATCCTGAAAACATAACCCAGACCTCTGCCCTCTTATGGGGGTTCGGTCGGTTGAAATAGGCTATATAGCCTTAATTTATTAGTCTGGTCTTGTTTTGAGTTCACAGAACTTTATTCAAGCATTACTTTTAGAATATAGCATAATGCCTGTCAAAAATTTGATCCTGAAAACATAACCCAGACCTCTGCCCTCTTATGGGAGTTCAATCAGTTCAAATAGGCTATATATATAGTCTTGATTTATTAGTCTGGTCTTGTTTTGAGTTCACAGAACTTATTCAAGCATTACTTTTAGAATATAGCATAATGCCTATCTAAAATTTGATCCTGAAAACATAACCCAGACCTCTGCCCTCTTATGGGGGTTCACGTTCAGTCAGTTCAAATAGGCTATATAGCCTTTATTTATTAGTCTGGTCTTGTTTTGAGTTCACAGAACTTATTCAAGCATTACTTTTAGAATATAGCATAATCCCTGTCTAAAATTTGATCCTGAAAACATAACCCAGACCTCTGCACTCTTATTGGGGTTCAGTCAGTTCAAATAGGCTATATAGCCTTGATTTATTAGTCTGGTCTTGTTTTGAGTTCACAGAACTTATTATCATTGCTTTTAGAATTTAGCATAATGACATTTTGCCTGTCCCAGGAGCAAACTGCCTATCTAAAATGACAGGTGGACAGGTGGCTGGACCAGTATGTTGCAATAAACAAATGAACACAAAGACTACTCATTATTGAATAATCATGGAAAACACTAATCACTCATGAAGAAGATTTGGCTGTGCGTTGGGCTATTCCCATAAAAATCCACACTACCCCTGTGGAAGATTTTGGAAATATCTTCCACTGGGGAAGTACGTTTTCCAAATGTAATTGGTCAGGGTTAATCATTTTGAAACCCATACTCCTCCTGTATTATGGCTCTGCCTATATCTTCCACAGCTGGAGTGAGTATTTCAAATTGAAGTTACCCAACTCTCTATTCTATTTGAAACTCATACTCCCTCAGTCTGTGGAAGACTTTAGCTAAATCTTCCACAGGGGTAAGGTGGTTAGCCCATTCTGCCGCCTCCTGCACTGATCAGACAGAACAATGGAATATTTGGCAAAGTATTCTGCTCTCTACCTTCTCCCCTACCCATAAAACTGCCCCCCCCCACCCAAGTTACTTTGGTAGTAGCTTGTTAAATGAATACATGTATATTGTATAAGCTCTCCTTTCTTGAAGGGTAGATTATCTAGTGTGGTTCCTTGTAATTAATATTTGACAATGTATTCTGCCCCTCCCCTTTGCCTTACTTCCCCTACCACTGCTTACTTTAGATGCTTGTACAATGACTATAAGTTCTCCCTTCTTGAATGGTAAATCATCTAATGTGGTTCCTTGGAATTCATATTTAGCGATGCATTCTGTCCCAGGTTCCCACTTCTCCACAGGCTTCTTTTTCTGAAAATCAAACAAATAAAATCCAAGGAAGGTTTAATCTTGCCCAAAAGTTTTTAAAATGAATTTGGTCAATTTTTTTGGCATATTTATAATGCACATGTATACATATGTCACAATTTACACTTGCCATATTTCCTCTTTTAAATGCCCGGGTGCGTCGCATCTTCCAATAAGGGGGCGGCGTATATCATTTTTACAACAACAATCCCGAAAAAAATGTTAGGTAAGCTTAAAAATGAAAAACCATGAATTTAGGATCAATGACGTCCAGTTCAAGTTCCGGGTTTACGCTGCCATTTTCGCCAATTACCGATTGTGTGTGGACCGTGGTAAGCTTACTTACGTAAGATAGCATGGAAATATCAGCATTTTTTTAACACCTCTACTTATTTTACAAGTTGACCTCAAATGACCTTTGACCTCCGTATGGGACCTTTGATACCACTTATACATAAATGTACCCATAGTGCAGCTATGACCCAAGTTTAATTGGTTGCAATAGCATTTGAACTGTTCACCTGAGAGCATTTAATCAAAACTTTAACCAAAACTTTACGTGTCACATACAGCTGGACACAAATGTATACATACAGCCAGCCATACAGAAAAGTGATTATATTTATAACACTGTCCTGCCGTATCAGGCAAGACAAAAATACTACAGTTAAGTTCTATACTCACATTAGCAGCCATAGTGCTGTTTTTCTATATTAGCTGATGCTCCCTCCCCAAGACAATGCTTGGTCTGTTTCTAAGTGGACACACATTCAAACACAGCACCTATCAATAACCAAAAAACAAACAAAAAAACAAGAATTAGTATAATTACATTTCATCTATATGCATAAAAAATACTGGTGTTAAATGTCACAAATTAAGACATTTGCTAAAAACACATGTCCGAACTTGAGTGATCCTAAAGCTGAACCCTGGCCTGTGCACTTCACATCTTATCATCTTAAATGTACTTTTACCTTATTAAATGGGTCAAACAATGCACACAAATACAATTTACAGTATAACAGCTTACTTAATGCTCTGTGTGCTAGCCATAGGCTTCAAGTTTTGAGATATTCTAAATATCAAGAACTATCTCAAGAACCACTGAACCAATACTCGGCTTGTTTGTACTCATTTTAATGCATTTTTCATGCTGATTCCAAATGTGGTCATGAAAGTGTCCAATTCTGAACTTTTTGAATTTTTAAAGAAATTTTGAAACTTGTCGTCTGCAGTCGACACCCGCGTGGAGAAGGGTTAAATATAAGTCATAAGGAGATAACACCATATAGGATTAATTTCTGATAAATAAAGAAACACTATCACTCATGTAATTTAAATCCAGAATGACTAAGCTATTTATGTCCCCCACCATGACAACGACAAGGTTTTACATGTGAGACAACTGGTTTTAAACTACAATGGGTATGGCTAATTA
Source organism: Amphiura filiformis (assembly GCF_039555335.1). Lineage (NCBI taxonomy): Eukaryota > Metazoa > Echinodermata > Ophiuroidea > Amphilepidida > Amphiuridae > Amphiura > Amphiura filiformis. The sequence continues at coordinate 52,847,833 of NC_092635.1, forward strand.
TGAATCATTAGGCACACAGTGTTGCCAATTAATCCACAGAATTGGGCTCCTTGAATATTTCTTACAGAATAGATGCCCTATGGCAAGTGGATGGCAAGAGCCATATTTGTTTAGTTAGAAGTCATTTGATAATAAAAAAAAACTTCAGTGTACTCTTATTAGGCTAAAAAAAAATATGTTTGGTTGCCCTCAACCGACAAAATTAGAAATCTTGGGTCAGGTTTTTTTTAATATTTATTTTTCAATCACTTTTTTAGAAGAAACCTTAAATTTGGACAAAATCAAGGACTTTTATATTTGTTATTCACTCATTTTATTTATTAAATGCATATTTGATTGAAAACAAGAAGTATTTCCATTTAAATCCAGTCCAAAAACACACAATTTTTTTAACCATAAAATGATCAAGCATTAGTCAATACTAGCCTTTTCAAAATGGAGGAAAAATCAAAGAAAAGTCCATGAAAAAAAAAAAAAAAAAAAAAAAAGGATCGACCTACCAACCCTCCAAATTTTTGTCTTGGAAGGGCAACCAAACAATTTTTTTTTTTTTTTACTACATATGATCTTATAGGAAATATTTGCACAGATCTTGTGGTTCTTGAGTTAATGCCAATAATATATATATAAAAACAAAATTTTGGGCATTTTTCCACCTCCTGGGGAAAACCATGCAAAAATTGCAATGGAGAAGAAATCTTGGGATCTCCTTTAGAGAACCCATACCATTCCTCTTGTGTGTAAGCTTTATTTGTCTTAATATTGAGTGAAAACACTGCTTGGTCATGCTCCCCTCCGATACATACTCTAATACATTCATATAGGGTATAATCTTCTTCCACGGTAAACCAAACAGCTTCCGTGGTAAACATTATAGCGCCATCACTTGATGAAAGTATGTTATTAGTAGGCGTGAGTTAAAAGCTATCTGGGCTAGAACTATTGCGACTGTAGGGGTGAGCTTGCCTACAGGTAAAAAAAAATACTCATGGTGGTTATATTTACACGTCTAGTTTAGGGCAACGGGGGTGGAAAGGACGGTAGGCCTACTACGGAGATGTGCGACAGATTCGGGGTGCATTTTGGTTTATTGATGGCCCTCAATTTCATGAAAATTTGGTTTAAGAAAGATTGTTTTTATTTATTTAAAAAAAAATAATTTGTTTCCCAAATTTTTATCGGAAAGTGTGCCATTTTTTTTATTGTTACCATGGCGTGCGATAATAAAGCCTATTAATATACTTTTTAAATGCTATTTTATTATTTTGTTATTAATTGAAAATCTAAAATAGTATAAAATCGTAGGCCCTGATGCCTTAAATTAAAGTTTAAAACGTTCTTCCAATATTAATAACTATTATTAAATAATTTCTAACATCTCGGACAACACGCCCCCCTCCCCCAATACACACACCCCCACACCCCTACACCAACAACCACATGCCAAGTCTACCTTGCACATCGTGCACGCGCGCATGCACCATCCAGCATTGTCCCGCTAAAATACACTACCCTATTACGAGCAATGGAATAGCCCGTCAATCATGCACAGTGGTTGCTCCTGGAAGGAAGATTATACCTGATGTGACGCGGTTGCTCATGGAAGACAAGAAGGATTATACCCCTTTTCAATACATTTGGGTTAGTTTGAAAATTAGTTGAGCTGCTGCAAGTGTTAAAAGAATAATGGCATGGTGATGATATTTCGATTGCGACATTTTCAATCTCTGTTTTGATTTTCTGATCAAGGAATTTAATTTGAACCTTTGTTCTTCTTCTTGTTTTGTGCAGTACACCTTAAAATTGTGCTACATGAGAGTAAAGCCCTTGCACTGAGAACATTTGGCACTGGCAACACATACCACATACATATAAAGTTACATATTACACGTAGAAGAACACGTAGGCGAACCTCTGCTTTGTGTGCATGCGACAACTCAAGCACACCCTTGGGTTGGATTAGAACAAAGGGTACCTCTCGCTCGTGTACGCGCTTTCACATGACTTTCGTTTCATCACTTATTGAAAGTAGCCTGCCTATTATAGCGTTAATACACTGTCAGGTCAGTTACCGATTTAATGGCGGAAGCCCTTTGTCTCGAACAAAAGGTACCTCTCGATGAATAGCGTTTCGGAAACTCAAATAGGCACAAAGGAACAATAGGTGTTACGTAATCTATTTCCTCTCCTTTCTATATATAACCTCCTTGGTGACACCATCTAATGATCTGAGGGTTAGCATATCTATAGACTGAATTTTTATTGAATAAAATTGAATCCCATGCACATCAATTCAAAGTTAAGATCCTAGTATTTAAGATCCACTGCTCGAGACTGCAACTGAGACTAGCATCACTACCGGAAGTGACATAACTTCCTGCCAGTCAGCTGTTGGATCACAATAACACCAGCTTTGAGAAAATCCTTAATTCTAGCGCAAGTGTCAACAAATAAAATTGTTTATAAATTGCTTTTAAAGTGAAGGATAAGTCATTCAAATCATCATTTGGTATTTTTGGAATGAAAAATTTGGCATAAAACGAAGAATACAGCAGTATTGACGAAGTTGAAGCCCCATTCAAATACATGTAGCTAATTTATATACTGTCAGTATAAAATTACATATTCATGTAAATGCCTTCATTTTGTCTCTAATACACGGTTTTCGGCTGAACCACTAGCAGGCTATGTTTGCACATCTATGAAAATGACAAAGGTACCAAAATCTGAAATTTGATGATCTTTACGATCGTCTATATGAGCAAATCACTGAATGGGCCTTTAAGTGCTCCAAGTAAAAATATGGAAAACATCAAGTAAATACTACTTGTAACCATGGTGGTGACAGAAAATACACGTGTTTGTGATCGACTGGTATAAAGAACATTTGTGTTGTGTACATAAACCAGACACACATTCCATTTGGACGCATTAGAAATGGCTGTTTCAAGCAGGGCGGGTAGGTACTTTGGTGTTGCAATCTCACATGCTCTCCATGGATTGACATCAACAGGCAGTACCCACTCTGAGATTAATTTAAACAGCATGTCAGAACATTATGTTGCCCCCCAATATCTTGAATATAATCAATGCAAAGAATACTTTGATCAATGGAAGCCTAGTCCCACAATCATGTTGTGCCTGATTCTGTGTCATAAACTGGCAGTGGCGTGTCCAGGGGGGGTGGGCTTTGGGGGATGAAGCCCCCCACACTTTGTTAAAAATCATGTAAAATCAGCCGTTTTTTTGGTGATTTTAGCCATTAAGCCCCCCCCCTAACTCTGAAAGCCTCTCTGAGCCCCATGCAGAGAACAGATCCTGGACACGCCGGTGACTGGTCAATGTACTGTAAAGCATATTTTCGCAGCATTAAAATTTCGCATTTTGGAGAAAACCATCTTACTGTGACATGAAATTTTAGCTAATTTGTACATTTTTTTAAAGGTCTTATTAGTATTTGATAAGAAAGAAAAATATTTGTGTTTGAAAATTTTGTGAATCAACTGCACTTGTGAAATTTGTGAAATTTTCATGCATGTGAACATTTCATGCTTTGCAGTAATCACATACTGACCTGGACAATATATATGGACATGATTGAATCAGTGCAGTCCAAAACAGGTGGGTGGATCTGAAGGCTTAGTACGGTATCGTAGAAAGTAGGTAATGGTGAATCCACTGAATCATTGCAATTAGTCAATTATTTAGAACAAAAGTTTATCCCGTAATTATCAATTGGAGAAATTGCCGAATAGGGTGCAACTCTAATAGTCTTATTACAAGACTGCCCTACCTAAACCCTAACCAGTATTTGATCAATAAATCAATAACTACTTGCCTTGAGTTGCTTATAATTATAGTTGTAGTCCTTGTCCCTACAACATGCATATCTTAATTGTCACCAATGCGCTATAATTTTTGAGAAAAATGCCCGGGAAAAATGCAAAAATAGGCATAAAATTGGACAGGGGTGTAGTACCTCCTTAACCATATAAAATAAGAAGTTTGTGCCTACTACTAATCATCTTTTTTTATAGATGAAAAGTAAAAATTGGTGAAATTTCGTAAGGGCTATTTATATACTTCTTTGATTTAGAGGCACATTGTATGTTTCCGATTCAACTTTGTAATTTACGACTTAAATCCTAGACATGCACTTGTGCAGGTACATTTGAAAAGTTACCTGCACAGAATCAAACTCACCTGCATATGTGCAGGCATGCAGGTGGTAAATCGAACACTGGTAGCCACACCTAAAAAAAGGGGTGTCATCGGGTATGACTTTAAAAAAAGGGGGTCATCGGGTATATGCGACTTCAAAAAAGGGGGGCCTATTGATAGGCACATACTGTCACTTCCACGGTTGAGTGCCCCCTCGGGGAATGCACACAATCCATAATTATGCAACTTCTGGTTTTATTCTATTTTAATCTTAGTGAACTTGACCTTATGAACTTCAGAAGTGATTCTTCTAATCTGTTCCAATTCCTACAAAAAAATTATCACAAACATTGCCGTAAAATTTACTATCGGAAAATGAATTTCTAAAATAGCGACCGGTGCACAATTTCCTTATGCTGAAAGTGGCTAATGATTATGCATGCTCCAGTAAGGAATGATCACATACCTAGATCAGATATAAATGCTTTCATTGCTTTTTTACAGGGAAAACGGCGATCCTGACTTTTAAACCACCCGATCTCTATAAGGTTAAAATTGCTAATTTATCAAATTAAACTTTCTCAACAAGGTTAAACTTCCAAAATTCATGTTTTTATAGCTATTTTTGACGTAAAAGAGCTTGATGCAAAACCGGTGATACCAGCTCCGAACCATTCGCGTAGCATGAGCGCATGATGTACGCACGTTTTGCCGGTAATTTACGCCAGCGAATCATGCATTTCCAAGCACGTTTGACATCTTTTTACTGCGTGAGCAATTCTGCATTTATTCAAGATGGCGAATTTCTCAAAAAACAGGATCAATTTTTCTGAGAAAAATCCAATATTTCTCACATTTTCTGCAACTTTTCACTCGTCTGCTCATGGAGTCATGTGACAGAAGTGATACTTCTTTTATTAAAAGGTTTTTGGGTTTTTTTCGAGACAAAAACTCCCTAGAAAAATGGCCATTTTCACTTAGTTTTCAAAAAGTTGTTTTGACCTTGTTTTTTACCCAAAAATTCCCCTCATTTATCAAGCCCTGCCCACCTTGCCAAAAAGTGCTTGGCAACTTTTTAACCATGACATGACCATGAATGATGCAAAACTAAAATTTATTACCAAAAAAGAAAACATTTTTTCTGTGCTGATTAAAATCACTGGAACTGAAATGCCCTGTACAAACCAATAGGGATTTTGCAAGGGTGCCCCCCTTTGACAGACGTGAGAAGTGGGCAAATGCAATAGATGGAACAACCCCGGAATGACATCGTACTGAGTCAGTGCCAATGCAGTACTACTAGTACTAGTGTGACATGCATACATACAATCGGCCACTAAAAAACGTTTGAATATTTATATTCCTGTTGCATTCTATGAAATATGCAAGGTTGCAAATTAAAGCCTATATTTACATGAACACAACGACATACGCTTTTTATGTTTTAGAAGACATGCAAGAATAGAAAATAGCTTTAAATTTACCAGGAAATTGAACGAAAGGATCAGCTTTCAGATTGACATCTTTGTACCAAATTAAATACCGTGCTGTTTATGTCCAGCCATCACTATAATAGCGAGTTGAGATAAATAATAACTTTTATACTTATAAGCAACACAAATATTCCGGACAACTTTGCAGCGTGATATTATTTATTTATTATGTATCAACTATTTATTTGGTATTATAAAATCTAGTATTTTTATATCAAAATAATATATTCAACTCCTTAAATATAGCCACTTCTCCATGTATACGTTAGAAGATAATGAATCAGTGCCTAAACAAAGTTAGCCTCAATTTTAGAATGCGTCTTTTGTAAATGCTTTGCATTTGATGGGGATTGTGACTTCCAATTGTATGGATTGATTTTGTTTGGCCTTCGGGAATTAAAGGTGGGTGGTCCGAATATTATAAGGCCAATGAACTTAGGGGCTGATGTGCAATAATTATGTGCCCCCCCACCGGGGTGTAAAATTTCAAACGGCTCACCAAAAATCGCTTGTCCCCCCCCCCCCCTCGGCCCGCTAAAAAATCTTTGCCCTTAAGTTGCACATGCCAATGTTGCGAGCGCAGCGAGCAGTAAAATTTGCATATTGAAGCATTTCCGTTCGATTTCCCTAAGTCCTTTTAGAGCTTAAAAAGGGCACCCCAAGAACGGTGCCAAAATCGCTTGCCCCTCCCCCTTCTCGCCTTGCCCAAAATTGCTTGCCCCCCCCCTTCCGGCTCGTTACTCTCCCCCAGGGCTCATTACACAGCCCCTTAAAAGGCTAGGAGGCTTAAATCTGTGATGCCCATTATTGGGGACCGTTCACAAGCACTTGTTAGGGGTTCTGATGCAAAAAAGGGGGCCCTGAAAATTTTTGACCCTCCTAAGGGGGGGGGGCTGAAAAAATGACCACAAATTTTGAGTTCATATGCTTTTCTATGAAATTTTTTGAGGTCTGAAAAGGGGGGGGCCGAAAAAAATTTTGCGATGAAATTTTTGCATCAGACCCCCCAACAAGTGTTTGTGTACGGTCCCTTATGTTTAAAATATTGGATCCAAAACTCAGGCCTCCAGAAAATTTTCTGTTGTCTGGGAACTTAATGACAAGTGCTGAAAATTTTCTGTGAAATAACTGAAATAGGCCTATGTGCGCGTAGCGGACATCATGAGCGCGAAGCGCGAAATCCTAACGGCCGGGGTCCAGGGCCCGCTTAAGGGCCCTGGAAGCTCTCAGGGTTTAGATGCTCTCTCGTGCAATCTGAGCCTTATTTTGGAACAGTTTTCTATAAAAATTTACATCCTTTTCACAAAAAAACACAACTTAAAATTTCAAAGTATTACTGTCAAAACTCAAAACAATTTTTTATTTATTTTTAACATTTTTTTTAGAAGTATTTTGCAGTTTTGAAGAACCACTGGACCTATTCTGAAGGGTTAGGATTATTCACAGATAATTTGAAAAAAAAATGGAAAAAAATTACGAAAAAATTACAGTTTGTTATGTTTACCTCAAATAAACATCAGTTAATGGTTTGCATAATACAGGATAACAAACTAATTTTTTCGTAATTTTTTTCTGATTTTTTTTCTTTTTTTTTAATTAACTGTGAATGATCCTGAAGTTTCATAATAGGTCCAGCGGTTCTCCAAGGTCGGCGAAAACTTTGGAAAAAAAAAATTTAAAAAAAAAACTTAATAATGATAAAATTAGATACTTTCCGTCCCCGTTGTAGGCCTACCAGCTGTACGTAGGCCTACGTACCGTACGTCTCGTCCAATAGGCCTATGCAAAAACTCCAAAAAATTGGGCTCAATCGATCAAATATGGGTGTTATGCTAAAACATTGGCACTTGGCGGTTTGAAGCAAAAATCACGGTGTAATCGTGTATCACTCACTGTCACAGTACTATAATACGTTTACGCAGTAGATCTATTTCTATAGCCCTTTTGAACGGGCGCGCCCCAGGTACCAAAAAAAAAAAAAAAGTGAGAGAGAGAGAGAGAGGGAAGGAAGGACGGGGAGAGAGAAAAAGAGGAGAGATCGAACTAGGGGAACGGGACATTAATTTGCAAGCTTCAAAATAGAAGTCAATTTAGGCCTTATGCGATAGAGATAGCCCATATGCTCAGTTAGCCTATAGGGAGCCCTACAGACTTTCCGAGCACACTGGCAATTTTAGAGCACACTTGTAAGCCTATGGCATAATTGCTTAGGCCGGGGGGGCGGGCAAGTATATGATGTTTTGAGCATTTTTGAGCTTACTAGTTGTATATCGTTGCATTAAATTATCATGTTTCCACACGTGACGCATTGCGCATAATAGTGTTTTTGACACAATCTTCTATTGCTTTAAAATTACATGCAGAATATGCTCAAAAATAACCATAGGCGTATAGTATACTCACGATCGATCCTGCTTTTTGGTTTTAAACATGAACATATTGTATAACATGCAAAAATATAACCTTTCGCTTCATTTTTCTCCTTTTTCTACTCTCTTTTGAAAAGGCTTAGCAAAAAGCTACAGAAACGCTTAAATATGCAAATTTTTCTGCTCGCTGCGCTCGCAACATATAGGCATAGCTAGCTGTAGGCCTACATTATATATAGAGCATTTAAGATTTGGAAATTGGGATCCAAAAATTTGGCATGTGCAAGGGGGGGGGGCAAAGAATTTTTGGCAGGCCGAGAGGGGGGGCAAGCGATTTTTGGCTAGCCATTTGGAAATTTTCATGGACCACTAATTTTTTGACCCGCCTCCATTATCGTATAACAAACATTAAACTTAATAGTGTGGGACAATTGCGCATGTAATACCTAGATTTTAATTTAGATTTGTCCCAAATCAGGGTGTTTATCTGATTTTACAGGGGTTAAATTAAATAGAGGATTTATTTTGAATTTCATAGGCACAATAGCGTAATTTGCTGTGGCTATGATGATCCCAGGATTATGATAGTAGGCCTACATCGGGGCCTACATCACGGGCGGCGGAACGATTTTGAAAGTGGGGGGGCCAGTCAGGGTGATGTAAAAATGTAAAAAATGGTCATGAAGCAACCATCGCGTCACTTGCTTGCGCGACGCAGGTGTCTGAGGGGATGTGCCCCCTCTCAGAATGAGAAACTTTTGCAAAATGAAGGCCCAATTGAAGCCATTTGGTGGACCATTCTGGCACTATTATTGTGTACAATTTTAGTTTGAAAAATCCGAAAATGGGTTAAATGAAGGCCCAAATTGAAGCCATTCATGGATAAGCTTTCACTATAATTGTATAAATTATTGCTTTTAGTGTTGGATGTCCTAATACAGGGGAGTTGGAAAATTTTGCAAAATGAAGGTCCAATTGAAGCCATTTAGTGCATCATTTTTACACTTTCTTTAGGCATGTTAAGGGTCTAGAATAGAGATTTGATTATTTATGTTCACCCAGACATGTTACACACAGCATTTTATGGGTTAAAAGTGGGGGCCAGGCCCCCTGGTCAAAAAGTGGAGGGCCACTGGCCCCCTGGCCCCCCGGTTCCGCCGCCTATGGCCTACATGCGTGGCACCTGGGCATCATGTGCCCACTACCCATGTGCCTATGTGTACAAATTATAATTCCGCAATGAGAAATAGTAAACTGAAGTTATTTTACCCAGTTTATGATCAAGTTGGTGCATAATCATGTTTGTAGGTTAGGCCTACTTTGTAGAGATATAAATTCCAGTATTTCCTAGACCAATCGAGGTAATCATCTTTAATGGCCGCACAGTGTCATCGACCCTATATCTTCATGGCAGAAATCGCCATGGTAGATTGAATCCACAGCCACGATTGGCCATTTGGTTCAGACCTTTGAAGCTCTTTGAGACGAATAATTAGTCGAGGGACATGACTAAGGCTACTCCCAATAGCCGGTAATTGATCTTGGTTGTGCGTGAATAAGCTTGTATACCCCATTGAGGTCAATGGTCATCGACTTTTATACTGCCTAGTAGTGAGTGCAGCTGTACTACACGCTGTAGTCCATACAGGACCAACGCAATATAAAATTAGAATTCTGGTCAGATTTTGAGTTCAAGACGCATGGCCGTTTGTCAAAGCGCAAACTAACGACTTTCATATCTGTTCAACACGTATTTTCAAGTGTATGAGACCACATCTGGTTTCTTGAGAAAAAATCATTTACGGGAGATATTCATCATTTTCTAACCCGGTATCCGAAGATTTTCGTCTGATATCAAAATCGTGCATAGCAATTCACGTGTATCGATCCCGTGTATTCATTTTAGTGTCTCTGATGCACCAAATAATTATTAGCCAGGCGATGTCGGTGTGGGCCGGGGCTTTAATGTTACATTAATTAATAGATATGTGTGCACTAAGTGCCATCATTTTTTCGAACAAAAGCACTGAAAACTCAAACTTGCCCATGTTAAAAGTGATATAGAGATTAGAGAGTCTCAATGCGCGCGAAAACTTTTTTGTTTTTGCTCTCTCCCCCCTTTCGAACCACCTAAAACTTTTTGGTCCTTCCTCTTTTAAGGTCCCGAACTTGCCCCCCCCCCCCTCTTTTTACCAGCCCCCCTACCAAAGTATTAACACTCCCTTGGGAAAAGGGAGACTGTCGCCAGCACCCAGGCCTGGCCAGCACCCCCGATTAGGGGAGCGCTGCACTAAATCCTTCCGCATTTGGTGTAGGCCTACACTTGCCTACTGTAGAGAAGGCGTCTCGACTCTCGTGGGAATGAAAATGATTAGTTGTGGCTGTTTCTATATATTCATTTATTATTGATCCCGGATCCCGTAACTATTCGTTTTGATTATAAGAGATACTATTCATTTTTTATTAGGTATATTATCACTTTGAACCGGCAATCTTATCAAAATGAATTGTTTCCGTTTTAATAAGTAACTGTTCAAATTGATAAGATGTCCAACTCATTATTTGATAAAATTACCCATTTGATTTTGAAATTATTCTTTTAAGTCCCCCTCTGACCATGGAAATAAGAGAATATATTGCCATGCTCTGACAAGACAAACTATTCAAATTTCATTTTTAGGTCAATTTTGATATAAAGAACCTTTTAATTTTTAACAAGAACCTATTCATTTTTTTTAATGAGAAGGCAATCTTATCAAATTTGATGAGTTAGGCTACTTGTCATTTTGATGAGAATATCCGATTTCCCTTATCAAAGTTTCTATTCAAAAATGATAAGATCGATCGTTTTAAAAGTGTATGGCATAGTCTAGGGCGCAAGCGATTTTCGGCGGGCGGAGGAGGGGGCAAGCGATTTTTTGGGGCCGTTCGGAAATTTACCCCCCCCCCGGCTCATAATTATTGCACAGCCCCTTAGAGTTCTTGCGGCACACCTCTGCACTGTCAAAATGTAATTCGAGTAGGCCTACCGGTACCCCAAGTCCCCAACCCCCTTTTTCGCTATCGATTTCATATTGAGGTCCACTACCCCACCCGGCACCCCCACACCCAACAACTTCTCCAACCCTGGGACAAAACCAGGTTGGACCACCCACCTTTAATAACATTTCCCGTCGGCTGTATCGATCAATCGGTATTTTACCGCCATCAACCGATTGATCGATAAGCCGGCAGTCAGCCAGTTACGAGCAGTGATGCCAACGCCGCGCCTTAGGCGCACAATTGGGCTACTTGGCGATCACTTGCCGCTACTCAAAAAAGCATGCCGCTACTTGTCTAAAATTGGGCTACTTTTGCCAGTCTCAGGCCGCGGCACTAATTTGATGTATTTTCCTTTCAATTTAGCCGATTTATAAAGGTTTTGAGTCTTTGAAGCTCCAAATTGAAATTACAATGGGTTTTGTGACCATTTATTGATCGGTCAGTAACTTCCCAGTAAGTACCGGAAGTTTCAAAGTCAAGTGCTTTTCCGCCCAATAGGGTGTTTTGCGTTCTAAATTCGGGTAAATCCGCCCAAATATCCGGTATTGGGCACTTTTTTGGAAGCTTAAAAAATTGGGCTACTTGAGAATCCTTTACCGCGGTCTGGCGAGTCAATGCGCCGCGCTTTGACACTGAAAAGTTTTGGCAACACTGGTTACGAGAGAGAGGAACTTCCCGGTCTACTTTTCTGGTAAGATTTGCACTTTGGTGATTGCCTTTTTAAATAATTTTATCCCGAAAAAATTCTACTGAAGGTTGCTTTAACATTTGAGAACATATTCTAATAGAAATTAGATTATAAAATATCATATTTTGCTGCGATCGCGAAGGTAAATAACTGGGTCAAATGCGTCTTGTGTGTATGCTTACGTGTGAAACGAATAGCATGAAATGGCTGCGTGTTGTTTTGTTATTGCCTTGACCTTTAAATCGCAATTGCACATTGTTGTATTTCATGCTTTTGTCTGGCATATAAATCGTATATAAATTGGTGTACTATGGTGCCTTGCAGAAATAAAAACACACACACCCGTTGTCTTTCCATCAGTTTCATGCCTTTTGTCTAAGACTAGTAAAAAAAAAGAACAAAATATTTTAATATGCAGTAGGCCCAGTAGATTTTAAAATTGGTGAACTATGATAATAGTACTATGCCCATCCCAGCAAACATTATACAATCGGCCCGATACTGGCTCTATAAAAGCTGCTATAATGGACCAAGAATGGCAGCCTGTATTGGTCCGGTACGGTCGTGCACACGGGCATTCGACTGGCCCAATAGATATTGCCAGCACTGCGCCAAAATGGGTTGAAATTGGCCCAGTACAGGTCCAATTTATTCAATACTGTACTGGGCCAATATAATATTGCCAATATATTCCCATTATGAAACCGTAAGTAAATGGTAATGGTCCAATTTTGGTCCTTTTTATATTATTTTATTTCTTTTGGTCCACGTCTAGCTGTGCAGTGTTCTTCTATTCCTTTTACCCGGTTCAGGCTTTATTGGTCAGTTTCACCTGTTCAACCAGATATTTCCTTTGAAAAGGAAACTTACTTGCACTCAGCATAATTGAATTTGTATTACCTGATGTGCAAAGTATTAATGCATTCGTCAATTGCAGTCCCGGCTCCTGGGTACCCGGGGCACTACGGGGAAGTCGGCATCAACTCGCTTCGAAAAATCGAGTAACTGGCGTCTTCCAGGCAATACCGCCGAATACCCGGCAATGCGGGGCAATATTTGATGACGAGTTTCGGCGAAGTCTCGGGCCCTATACCCGGGGAAATTGCGTGTCCCCGCCGACCTCCCGGCGAAGTCCCGCCCGACGTGTCAGTCAGTACCGTGCTAGATAGCGACTCATCATCATCATTTTAGATAAAAGAGTTTCTGAGCTGTATTTGTTGTCAGCGGCATGTGACAAACATCCCATAACACGCTCTGTGTGTGCTTTGTGTATATTTATGTGTCACACGTTATATGAATATTTAATGAGATGGGATATCGGTTGAAATCCCACAAAAAAAAAAGAAAAAATATTTTTTAGAAACCATGCAAATAAATTGCATGTACGATAGTTATTGTTAAATCGAACAGTTATTAGAATTGAAAAATGATTTTTTAAATGTGATTTTGGAAATTAATTTCAGCGAGTTAAATCACAAAAAAGGGCACAAAATGTGAATAGCAAAACAGCAGCGCCTGATACACGGATTTTCTTGAAGTAAAAGTTGTAGAATAAACCTGAGATGATTATCACAGCTTCAATAAACTATTCTGCTTTGTCATATGCGAATAGAAAGCTATAAAATGTTTAAGCGATCAGGAGCCAGCAATATTTGGCTAGTTCCAAACAAGGTCAATCGGAAAAGCGGAGCAATTTCGATCACGTGCAAATCGCGCTCTGATTGGCTAACATGCACGGGAGTTCAGACACAGGTCAAAGGTTGCGTGACCACCAAAACTTTGTTTGTTGACAATTTGTGTGGACACACCATGGTCGAATTAAGTTGAAAAAAGAGACTGGGTGGTAGGAAAATGAGCATCAAACCCCTTCTGCCCTCAATGTTTAATAATATTTGCGAATTCGCTATATTAATGTCAATAATTTCATTGTGCGACTACAACTTGTTTTAAGCATCGTACGTAGTATGTGTATTGCCATTGATTGATGTCCGATTGTGATAAAATGCATTGCCGATTGTATGAATACAATTGAATGTGATTGAGGACATGTTTGGGAAATCTTGCCTTAAACTTGTCTTAAATTAATCAAGTTCAATTTTTCAATTTTCTTGTTCGTTTGTTTTTACACCTTTTGAAATTGAATTTCTAACATTATTTTATGTTTATATTAATTTTGCCTTCACATTTAATTTGCATTTTGCACTTGCTTGTTCAGAGTTTACTGATAGTGTTGGCGTATTATGGTCTTGTGCGACTGCCCGAAGAACTCTTGTAGTAGTTTTGACATTTTGAAGTCAAAACTGGACCACAAACCTTGCCCTAACACACTAACTTTAGGTCGAAACTACTACTAAGCATTGAAGCAAATATCGGACTGGCAATTTATAAGAAGGAAGTAATGCTTTCCTTTTGCCGCATGACATATCCAAGAATATGTACCAGAAACTGAGTGTTCTCGTCAAGCTGAAGTCAATGCTTGTAGTAGTCATGATCATAAATACTGGCTCTTTGATGGTGATTTTGAGTCTGCCGCAAAAAATCTGACTGCGTCAAGCCAATTACCCAAATACAAATTGAACTCAACTTGGGAGTGCCGTTAGAACTTTGAAACAGTAAAATCGTTCACGGAGCAGCACTGCAAGCGGCAAACACTCAATGAAACCAGCATAAGGCTAAACAATGAAATGTTATGTCTCAGAGCTTTTGAACATGCTTGTTTTTCCTAGCAGGCTCATATAGGTTTAAGTTTTTTAAAAGGAGAAAAAAAAATGGATTCGGCATTCAATTTTGAAATCGACATGTGCTTTGAGACATAACATTATTTTGTTAGTCTTGCTTCCCCTCCTTTTCTTGTATAAATGCAAAACAAAATGTTTAAATTGTTGTCAAAGTTGTTTATTATGGACAATGACTTCTAAAATTTACAAAAATAACAAACACTTGAGTACAGAATTTATAATTCAATTCAATTAAATTCAATTTATTCAGCAAATATAATATACAAAAATAATAAGACATATATTTAGATAAAATGTACATTTTCTTTGGCAGGAATGATATTTTCTTACAGTACAGTAGCGATAGCGAAATGCCACTGCGCAGAGCTCGAAGCATAAACTTGGCCAGATTTACGTTTTGGTCCCCGGTTTTTATAGTTTACGGAAAAAATCGTATTGAAACATAGATGTCTGTAATTGGGTCCACGCACGAGACCATCGAAATCTGTCCAAGTTTCGTCTTGCGGCCTTCCGCAGACGATTTCTTCCTCTTTCCAATCATCTATAAATTATATAGAAACACGCCCCTGAGAGTTTCTACACATTTTATGAATGCACAGAACTTGCTCCTCCCAGGTTCAACGAACTCGTTTCGGTCCTGTCCGAAGCAGTGAATCGAACCTACTTTTTTCGCCGATTGAGTGATCGGCCGCTCTTCGGTAGCATTTCCCTGAAGCCGAGATGGATTGACAGTATCAGGGGTTGCCTACTTTGATAAGAAAGGGCTTACACTTTTACTACGTCATCAAGGTTTGATGTTCAGTACTATGAAATCCAAATGACAGATTGAAAAAAATCGCCAATTTTGAATATAAATTCCACTACTTTGGATTATTCAAGTGAGTATATTTCAAACTGATATATCACGCATATTTATATATTAAAAGGACAAGTTCATTGAGTAAATAAAAGAATAAAGCGAACTTTTTCGCAAGTTTCCATCTTCACGAATCACGGCACTATTTTCAGCAGCACATTGCCTACATAGAATGGTGTATGGTCGTCGGTACAAAAGTAAAAAAAAAATCATTTATACCACAGCAACGAAATTTTTTGCCGATTACGAGTCTCTGCCGAAGTACCCGACAAGTTCCCGGGCCCCACCCGGCTCCTCCGACTCCACGACGAGTACTGCGAAATCTTCCCGGCAAGCGGGCGGAAATTGCTGACGAAGTTCCCGCCATGTCCCGGCTAGGTCCCCGTAGTGCCCCGGGTACCCAGGAGCCGGGACTGCAATTGACGAATGCATAAAGTTTGATAACAAACTAACTTCAAAACTGAGCCATTGATAAATGAAATATATATTCTATGGTGTCATCAGATAACAATTATGCCTTGCTCACGTAGATTCTTTACAAGGCAGTAAATGAAATATTCGGAACAAGCGTAAACTCGCTGCCTCTTCTTTATAATAATAATAACATGTCATTACATGTGGCCCTTCAAAATGAAGATAATAATGATCAAATATTGTATTTTGATAGTAAAAATGTCAGGGTTTCAAAACCCGCCCACATTAATACAACATTGTGTCATGACAGGGCCGGTACTCTGGGCCTACAAGCCCGCCAACAAGTTTCTGCCGCAACTGGGCCAGTATGTACATGCCGGCTCGATGCCATATTCAGGTAGTCTTCAATTGGCCCAATAATGGACCAAATACGGAACAGCTTATCCTAATAAGAAAAGCGGCGGCCAAACATTAACCAGTATCGGATTTGTACTGGCGTTATTCCGTCAGCCGTGTCCGGTATTGCCAGAAGTAGACCGGTTTAAGCCATTACTGGGCCAATATTACAATGTTTGCTGGGATGGTGCCTTACTGAAATAAAAACACACACATCCTGTGCTGTAATTTTAAACCACATTTCTTCCTTCCTTCCTTCCAATCATGCCAATACTGTGCAGCTCTCAATCTGCAATCTCATTTTGCGGAGAATAAACGGACAACAAACTCTGAACTTGTGATACCAAAATCAGCATGAAACATGATTACCATGGCTGTGGAAGCATTTGGCGTGTTTGGTAATCATGATTGACAAATTAAGCAAACTGTATTCTTTTTAATTGAAAAATGTCTGTGCTAAATGATCGAATCCCCATGAATGATGATGATGAGAAAAAAAAACAAAGAAAAGCCTGCCATTGGCCTTGACAGTTTCCTGTACCATGTGCCAACGGTGGAAGCTCTATAGTCCGAAGGTTCTTTATTCCGACGGTTCTTAAGTCCGAAGGTTCTTTAATCCGACGGTTCTTTATTACGAAGGTTCTTTATTCCGACGGTTCTTTATTTGAAGGTTCTATAGTCCGAATTTAAAAAAAGGTTCCCTAATCCGAATATTATTAGAGGTTCTTTAATCCGAATTTTAAAAACGGTTCTCTAGTCCGAATACGAAAATATGCTCTGTTGTCCGAATTTAAAAAAAGGTTCTTTAGTCCGAATATAGAAATAGGTTCTCTAATCCGAATTTGAAAAAAGGTTCTCTAGTCCGAAATTGCAAAACGGGTCTATAGTCCGAAACGGACACCGTGTTCTTTAGTCCGAATTGGTAAACGGGTTCTATAGTCCGAATTTTATTTTTTTCATTTGTCTCAGTGTCAACTCATCAAATGTTTTACAAATCCGCTGCTGTTCAACATGGTTGGTTTCTCTGGATATTTTCCGTAGCGTACATTGAGGTTTATCTTTATTCTGGTGATATTTTCTTCATTTTTATCCGTTTTTCATTCAATTATAATATTATATACTAGTAATATTCAACGATGTATTCGGGCATTGTCGAGTTCAAATTTTCATAGCGCCATCCCACCATGTAAATGCTGCGGCTTTTTCACTTAAACAAATCTTAGTCATTTAAACAAATTAGTTTACAGAATAGTTAAAGTATAGGTTTGTCTTTCGATTTGGGGGAGGGGGTGTCCGGGGTGTAAAATGTTTGAATGTCGACCCGTTCTCTACCCTGAAAACCCGTTTCTGGCCATTTTTCAATCCGAGGGCTTACTTTATTCAAAAATTGTCTTATGCAACTTTTCTCTTTTTTCCACAGGAAGGCCAAAATATCTCTAAAAAGATTTTTGTTTTCATTGGAATCATGCATTACAACGTGATTTGGTGGTGTAGTCATCTCTTTTACCTTTAACTCTGCTTTAAAGTCTTATCTAGCTAGAGGTTATGTTAATGTTTTAACAATTCGGACTGTAGAACCTTTTTACTGATTCGGACTAAAGAACACGGTATCCGTTTCGGACTATAGAACCGTTTTGCAATTTCGGACTAGAGAACCCTTTTTTGAATTCGGATTATAGATCCTATTTCTATATTCGGACTATAGAACCCTTTTTAAAATTCGGACTATAGAGCCTATTTCTATATTCGGACTATGGAACCCTTTTTTAAATTCGGACTATAGAGACTATTTTCATATTCGGACTAGAGAACCGTTTTTAAAATTCGGACTATAGAACCTTCGAAATAAAGAACCGTCGGAATAAAGAACCTCTTTTCAATTTTTTTTCGGACTAGAGAACCTCTTTTAAAATTCGGACTAGCGAATGCTATGAACATGTTTTCGGACTAGCGAACCTTCGGACTAAAGGACTTTCGGATTATAGAACCTTCGGATTATAGAGCAGTCCCCGTGCCAACAGCCAAGGAGTAATTTTTGTCCTTGTCTGTTTACAACACTCAACAGAGAGGTTCATGTAGACAAAAAAAGACCTGTCAAAGCTGTTCCTGTAATAGACCAACACATAATTTATATGATTTTAAGCGCATTAAGTGATCCACAGTCTCATCACCCCACTTTTCTCAAAAAAAAGTTGAGATTTTTATACTCTTGCTACATAAGTACAAAATATTTTTTGCAGATTAATTTGTTTAGCGAAAGTATCGTCAGATTTGAATTACGTTCTGGATACCAGAACAAAATTACAACACTGGCCTATGGAGCAGTATAATACACAAAAGGCTAAAAAAAATGTTATGTCTCAAAGCCCATGGCCGATTGGCCGTTTCAAAAACGAATGCGGAATGGGGTGGGTTTTTTTAAGATTTCTTTTTTTTAAACTAAATTTTGAATTATGATATCATTTTCAAGTGTTCAAAAGTACAACATAAAATTGTGGTTGATTTACATTGACTTTCAAATATCAATTGTTTTATACCTGAACAATGGAATTAAGTAACTTTTCTTCGAAATTTGTCTCAGAATTTCATGATTATAGAAAAAGGAAATAAAAATTCATTTCCGGTCCAGCTAACATGGGCACACCGCAGCACTATGAAAAATGAGCGTCTTGGCGGCTTTGAGACAAAACCATTTTTAGCCTAATAATGCATACATGTAAAGCTCGCAAAATCAGAATCAACTGAAATTTTGGGAATTTAAGCTTTTTTCGTTGAAAAATGTCATAAAAAGAGGATCATGCTAGGATCACAAAATACTCATTTAAGTAGCGGAAGAATAGTCCATAATAAGAATGATTCATACCCACATCTAAGGGATTAAAAAACCTGTGATTGTGAAGTGTTTGCTTCTTTTGTCTAGTTTAGACAGAAAGAAAGGTGAAAGAAATTCCATACCTGTATGTTATCAATTTTAGAAAATATGTATTGCAAGTGTCGTGATTCTGTTGTTATTTAAATATTAGATCTTGGTTGTTTTCATTGCAAGAGGATGGATGTGCAAGAGCAGGTCAAACACAAGGTGGCCAGTATACAAGACACCATAGCTTCCATTGCAGAAGTCCAACAGCAACTCAAGAATAACTGTGTTGAGGTAAGATTTATGAACTATTTCTGCATTTTCATTGTAGAACAAAAAAATCAAATACGCTTGTATTCAAGACACTGTAAGTTGACTTCCATTGCAGATAATCCATCAGCAAGTTTAAAAAGTGTATGGAGAAAAGATTTCTAACGAGAGACAGATGGGGAGAGAGGGATAAGAAAGAGACAAGACAGAGAAGCACATTGTGCAAAAATGTTAAACATTAAATTTTGTTCTGACACTTTTTCCCCCAATTAGTGAAAACTTGTCTCAATAACAAAATACAGAAAGCTAGATTAATCATTCTTAAGATGCTACAGAAAAATGCTCACAAAGTATAAATAGGAAGGTTCTTTTAATTTAACTTGTCAAACTGCATTTTGTTTTTTACCGAAAATATTGTAAGAATAGTCTTCTTAGTAATACCCCTTTGGTTAAAATCATGTTAACATTAGTATTCTGAACAAACCAGTGGCAGTGAGTCATCAGTAATTTATCAGTTCTCAAAAATCATTACTACGGTACTGTAGTACTGCTAAATAAATGTAGTGAGGACTTGGCTCATTTTACCATATTTCATCCCTTCTTGCAGGCGAAGAGTGATATCCATTCGTCCATCAGCCGACAGTTGGAGACCCTCCGTAGCCGAGAGGTGTGGCTTCTCAACCAGGTGGACATAATCCGTCACATCAAGGAGGAAAGACTGCAGGGTCAGCTGGCATGTCTGCTGCATGAGCTAGGAGGTCTGCAACATCTTGTACAGATTGCACAAAGCTGCGGAGACGGTTGTGATGATCTGAAGAAAGAGCTGTTGGAAACTCTTCACAGGTAAGGCTAGGATGTAAAGTAGACTCAGATCTAGATTGAGCTATTCCATTTAAGATCCACACTACCCCTGTGGAAAATTTTGGAAATATCTTCTACATGGGGAGTATGAATTTCAAATGTAATTTTCACATTAACCAACTCTATTTGAAACTCACCCTCCCTCTGTGGACGATTCAGGTTGACTCTATCTCAGAGGGTGTATGAAATGCAAATGGAGCTGCCTAATGTGTTCATTCCATTTAAAAGTCATACTCCCCATGTGGAAGATATTTCCAAAATCTTCCACAGGAGTAGTATGGATTTTAAATGGAATAACCCATTGGTGTTAATGTTTTAACTTGTGTGGAATGTTTCCACTGTGTACCATACAAAAATGTTAATGCATTTAAATTTAGCCTTATTACCCTGGCTATGGAAGCATTTGGTTGTCATCAGCAAATTAAGCATACTGTATTACATGATTTTGTAGTAATTTCTGATAATATGTGGCCCAGTGCATGGGAGCCGCCATGGTGTATTTCAAACTTGAAATCATATTTGCACTTCTTAAACTTGTTAAATAATAATAATCCTATTTTGTTGAGCCTACCCCATTCTGAGTTATGCTGATTTGATTCAGAAGAAGAAAAAAACAAAGAACAATCTATAAGTAACAACTTTACTTTCATCAACACAGGTTGAAAGACCTTGGGGACACACCAATCGAAGACGAAGATATCAGTTTCCATGCTGATCTCGGCAAACTTCGCCGGGCCATCCATTCGTACGGCAGGGTTGATGCCGTCGGTCACGCCATGGAGGAATACCCGGTGCCAGACTCTCTGTGCGCTTCTCTGAGTGAGCTGAGTTTGATGGGACAAGGTTCAGGTGGTGAGAGGAAGATTGAGTTTCCACCATTTGATGCTGCGAGCAGTCTGTCCGAGTGGCTTGCCGAGAGAGATGGAGGTGAGTGATTTGTAC
The DNA here is from genome assembly GCF_039555335.1 of Amphiura filiformis. NCBI lineage: Eukaryota > Metazoa > Echinodermata > Ophiuroidea > Amphilepidida > Amphiuridae > Amphiura > Amphiura filiformis. Next base: position 52,868,920 of record NC_092635.1, read on the forward strand.
TAAAGAAGAAATTTGCAGTATCCTTTATAAACTATATCCCGTTGCTGTTGAGCCAAGAGTCTACGTTTCAGTTCCCCATTCAAATTTATACAGATCCACTATTAACGGGGTTCGTATTTGGTGGTAATTAATTAGCCCTAACACCCCTGAATATTACAAAACACTACTTTTGAGTGTTTTGTATGCTGGTTGCCTCAGCAGGATGATGCGGGCAGTAAACAGAACCAGTGTCCGAAATATGGCAAATATGGAGGTTGTCCCGAGGACAACTAAATCATAAATTCTACTTGTCCTCAAAACATTTTGGTTGTCCCAAAATGTGTCATATTTTTAGTGCAAAAAATCAAATTTGTTTCATGTCTTTTGCTTTGGAAAATCTGTGGCCACAAAGTGGTAAATCTGTGCAAGCTTCAAAATTTGCCATTCTGATCATGTGGATCTCAAGCACTGGCACCATTGGGTAACTTAGTGAAATGGTTAATTACAAACATTCAGAACTGGACATGCTGAACAAATGGACATCACAGCATATTATAATACTATGTGCTAGCAGTGGTGGTCCATAGACAATCAATCATAACAAGTCAAAACGTATTGTCAAGTATTATATGTGACATAATCAAGGGGAATGAGTCACATGTCGGCCCTGGTCGAAAATGAGTTTTACACATGTTTCTAAAGAGGACATTTAGGGCATTTAGAAACTGAAAACCCCATGTTGATACGAATTTCTTTTGTGAAGTTACATCAATTTATCAATCGCTGAAAACAATATAAAACAAAAGAATTTTAACACTTTCTTTGCCACTATCTCAAAATCAATATTAGCGACATCCGACTCATTTCCCTTGATCGTGTCACATATGTTATAAATCAAGATTTTTGAGGTAAAATATACTGGTTGTCCAGGGGATAAGTACATAGCTCAATATGGTTCCCAGTGATTTTTTTTGGACAAGAGGATAAGTGCTTATTTCCAACACTGAACAGCACATTCGAGGCTCCGATCAGCCCCAGGGTGTTTTGGTGCACGCTTGTCTAATGCATGCAGCTACATCTCACCACATTTGCAATGTTTGGCCAATTTTTCTCAAAGAGTGAAACACAACACAGTTTTAAACCTACATTTTGCATACATATATACATAAATATGTGTGGCCATTACAACTGGTGTGGCCATTTAATCTGATTTATAGAGGTAGTGTTAAAGGAAACAGCAGACATAGTGCTATGTGGTGTGTATTATGGTATGTTATGAATATCCTATGGATCCATGATTTTGGTTTTATCTGATAACAATTGATATGAGCATTGTGTGTGTGATAATCTTATTTGTATGAGTATGACCTTTGAGAGCAATCTTACATAGATTGGTAATGTGATTATGTCATGTGTATGCTATGCGTTCACTGACTTAAATATGGCCTAGATATTATGACCTACACAATGATGCACATTTGTACCAGTTCCAAGTTCTAAATAGTGATTTTCTCCCCTCTTGACATAGCGTAGTTGTGTGGTAACAGGATTGAATTTATGCAACTTCCCACTCATAAAGCTAATTCTTCTTAAGAGTATTGCAAGCCCTTTCAGCTGACTTCAATCAAGCCATTTCTTCCTTTTGTAATGCATCAGTTTTTGTCTCGCCTAAACTTGTTCAGAAAGGGACTATGCAGTCACTATGTATATGTGTAATGTGCAGGGGTAGCGCTAGGTTGCTTTTTGGGGTCCCGTGTGTAGGGTCTTGAGGACAAATGGCTCTGATATTCTTGCTGGAACTCAATTTGAAGGTGTAAGAGTATGGGTTTTTTTTTTAAAGCAGAGGTCATCAAAGGTCAGCGAGAAGTCAAATTTAAAGTTATGTTTTTTCGTGGAGTATCAGTGTTATCATCTGTTATGTGACATTAAGGGGTTCGTATAAGTTGCAAAGTAGCAGTAGGGTTTTTTTGATATATCAACAAGATGTTGCAAAATATATACACTTAGTCAGAATAATTAGATTAATCTCCTGTTTTTTGTTGTTTTTCTTTCTGTTTTGTGTTTTCCCGTTTCAGATGACTTTGTGATGATAGAGAATAGTCCGTTGCGGCTCACTCTACCCCAATTTGATAATCAGCCTAGTGTCTCTAAACCTTTGGAGTCCCACTTCAATCAAGTCATCCTGTCTCCATTTGCAGAGTGGCTTCTGGATGCAGGAAATTTCCCAGCTGATAGGAGTGCGGACAAGTCCTATCCATACATCATGAAGTACTTCAGGTAAATAGTCTTGATTAATTAGGTATTTCTGTTGAAATCTATACATCCTATGGAGACATGTCCTTAATATCCCACACAGGGAGTGCAAATTTCAAATGGGGTTACCTGAATGGGCGACTCCATTTGATATCTACACTCCCTGTGTGGGATATAAAAGGTGATGTCCTCCATAGGGGGTTTATGGGTTTCAACTGGAATAGCCCAATCGATGCTTCAGAGATGCCACTTCTCTGGAAATTTCCTGATTTCAGGAAATTTCTAAGATAATTGACCAATTTCAGGAATTTTTTTCTCTTAGCTTCCTATGCATAAGAATAGCGAACAGTTCATTTTCAGGATTTTTCCATGTTTTTCAGGAAATTTTGACAACACCAAATGACATCTCTGATTGCTTAGACATCATTTTACAGAGATTAGACCTTTTATATTTTTCTGTATTCCATTACAGGGAGATCTCTAATAATGTGAAAGACTGGCTTGTAGACTATGAGAAGAGTCAGGAAGAGGAGATGGAAGAGGAAGAAATCCAGAGTACGGACTGCAAGGCTGACATGTGTCACTGTGCTGGACCACCAGATGGATTTGTTATGCAGGTTTGTATAATGTACACTATCAGGGTTGTAGCTACGCTGGGAGGCCCACCTGGGACTTGCGCGTGCTGCCCGGCAAAAAAAAATTAAACAAATGATTTTTTCATCATAAATAGAGCAAATGAATATAGGAGGAGTGATGTCCCCAAGCTTATTCCCATATTACTCACGTTCACTAAACAGATTGTGCCCTGAGCCAGCGCTCTAATTGGATAGTAAAGTTGCCCGGCACTCAACTTGAGCTAGCTACAACCCTGTACACTATGTTCCAATATACAGGGATGCGATTCTTCCTCGGTATAGATTATTCCTTTTAAGTTTTCTTCCCTGTATTAAAGTATAGGAGATTCATTAATTTTCCTCTTTTTTTGATAAACCTTCATCTCATGGTTGAATATTATACTTACCCAGATTGAGAAATGAATCATGCCATATCAATTGAAATGTTGTATTATTGGGTAATTTTAAGACAATATTGTTTAAACAAACAAAATTATACATTATGGCCATTATGTTAAAGACAAGAATGTATTTTTCAAAAGGATTGAATCAATTGATAGAAAATTAGTTGTGAAATAACATGAGTGCAATTTGCGACCTCACTGATGGACAAATCAGCAAAAAAAGAATAGTTTTCGCCTGTTACTGCCGAACAAAATATAGGAGGTGCAAGAATTGTCGGGCACACAACTTCTGACTGACCCAGGCTTACAAATTAAATTACAAAGTAACAAAACCATGGCCTTCATACTATAATATTTTACTATCTGATGTGTCAGTGACGTCAACGCATTGAGGCAACTGTTCCGCACGCATATCTATGTGGCGTCTTTGAATGCGTGCGTGTGTATGCTTGAAGCTGCGCCTAATGAAATGCGCACTGACGTCACTGCCACATCGGGGTGAAAAAATGGTATAGTTATGTATAAATCAATATTTTTCCCATCTCTTTTCCAGGCCATCGAAATAGAAAACCTTGATCTCCTTGCTTGCGTCCAAGATCCTGTCAACCATTACATGCAGACGCAGCAACCAGACAAGAACCGTTGGCTTCGCAGCGACACCGGCACGATGAGTGAAAGTGATCAGGCGCCACCATTTGTATTACCATCCGTACCATCTTCATGTAGGGCTAACGAGCCATGTCATAACTTCACAGAATGTGTGTGCGACACCAACTGTGCCATCACCGCGATAACGGAATCGTACCCTTCCTTAGATCCCGATCAAGTCCTTTCCTATTTCAAAACAGTCTCTAAGAATCCTGCTGATTGGTTGGCGGCAGAACCAGCAGAGAGCCCATGCGAGAGCGTGCAAGAAATGCAAATGCACACAGATCCGACTTGTCAGTGGTTAAAACAAGATGAGACGGATATACCAATTGAAACCAACGTAGTTTGTGAGTTTGCCCATTTCAACTCGATCAGCCAACCTTCCGATTGGTTGCACAGTAAATCAGAAAATGCCAATTGTTCTGCCATCAACTCATCCCCTTTAGATGTTTATTTACAACAACGTTCAGATCAGGTCCATGATTGGCTAATTAAAGAAGCGCCCTCGGAGGAGTCAAGCGAAATGCTAGAAAGCAAATCGTGTAAGGATTACGATGATGATGAAGCCAAGTGGTTGTGCCACACACATTCTGATGATAAAAGTCTAGATAGTAGTAGTAGCTGGGAGGTTGTTAAAAAGTACCACGCCCAAATGGCTCATTCTGATTGGATCATATCACAGATTCAACCCGAAACCAAATCTGAGTGGTTGTTAGATTGTTCTTCCTCAATGTCATCTTCGAGCCCCTCGGTTGCCAATGCAGAAGCGTATAAGCTATTCCTTCAATATGGAAGCTCTGGTGATAATAAGGAATGGTTGAAAGAGTAATTACCAATATTAATATCTGGGGAGAAATCGAAACACAAGTCTAGAATATGACTTATAAGCAAAGTTTGGCATGACCATCATGGAGATTAGACTTGGAGAGTCTGTACTCTGCTATAATGACCATAGATATAAGTTGAACGGACGTGTATGAATTTGTTGCTGCGAACCTACACATAACCTTACTTTTTGTGGGTTTATAAAAAGGTTCCCATTATAGTCTGTCACTGCAGTGAATTGCCCAAAATTATTTTTGGTATTAAATTAAGTTGCATAATAATATATTGTTGCTGGTGTTGCTGGCAACCAAAATCTGTGTGGAGGGCAGTCCAATTTGAACAAAATATGAACAGACATCTCTGTAATATAAGCCTTTTGACGCCTACAAAAGAAATTGCCAGAGCTGTTTTGTGATAAAAGCATGCACAATTATTAGATCAACTTTATCAATGCGCATTGATCGATATAATGGAATAGATAAGCATATTATTTTGTACACAATATCTCTGCATGTCCCTTTCAGCAAATATTGCATAGGTAATTTGAAACCAAATATATCCGATGGGTGGGTGCAACGTTTGTTAATTGTTAAAACAAACTATGAGAAACACCCCTCATCTATCAAAGTGAAGAGTGATGTGGTATGCAAATACTAACATTTCATGCTCTGTAAAAATGCAAACTTTTTTCGAAGTGGAAGTGCAAAATTGTGATATGTCTTAAACAATTTGCATTATGTTGTACTCAAACTGTTTAGAACCAAAGAGTACAGATTCAAAATTTCCCTGTGTATAATGCTGTTCTTGAGTGACACACAAAAATGGCTGAGTTTGTACTCTTTGGTTCTTTCTCATTGGTTGCAGGCTACTTCACATTTCCCTATCCAAACGTGATTGCATAAAAAGTAAGTTGTTATGTGGAGTACCTCTATGACACACATAGTTTGGTAGTTTGAAACCTGTTTTGTTTGGTATCATTTTAAAGCTATAATTTCAAGGAAGACGATGATATCAAAATCAATGTAATGTCACATATTATTTGAGTGTAAAGGATATTCTATTGCTACAAAATAGTGCGATTTAAAGAGAAAATATCACTCTTTTGCTCAAATATTTCAAATTGCTTCCGAGATGGAGCGTGTTTCACGGAAATATTGCAGAATTATTGCAGAATAAAGGGCTCTCATGCGATGTGTTATAATAATGTTGCCCAAATTCAGGGGTATATATAAACTTGCAAATTTTGTTTGGGGAAAAAAGGATGTTTTGGACGATAAAAGCCCTTTTCTATTGAAAAACATTCCAAGTCATGGAAGATATAAACATCTCTTGAAAAACTATGATATGCTAAATAAATAAGCCCTTCTTAAAAATATATGTGACATAATTGAAAAGGGATAATCATTTCCGTTAATCATAATGTCAAAATTTAACTTAATAAAGAATAAAAAAAAAAAAAACTTTTTAAGCTGTAAATTTTGTTTGATAAAGGCTTTGGAACTTTTTTTCTTCTTTTTTTTAAATTTATTTATTTAAATTTATTTTTTAATTTTATTATTTTTTTTGCAAAAAAACAATTAAAAAAGTTAGGGTCGGGCCTAATTTTGGGGTAGGTCGGGTTACGCCAATCAAACAATTTTTTTTAGGCATAATGGTACTACACAGAATGAACTAATCTGTTATTCAAACTATGACCTATAGAAGTCAAGCACTTTCAACCATAATGTTAAAATTTGGCTTGATCATATTACCTATGATATTATAGTAATGGCATTGAGTTTACCGTACTGCACAAAATGAACGAATCTGTTATTTGAACTATGACCTTATTATAGTACTTCAAAAAGTATTTATTATTGTAAGTGTAAAACTTATAATAACAATGAATGTGAAATTGTAATGATATTATTGTCAAGGTGCATGGACCATCAAGATTTGGATGAAAATGGTAAAATGTATTAATAATATATTGAAGATGTAAACGCTATCTATTTTTAGTACAATTGACTCTGTAAAATGTTATATTTTAATGTTATAATTTTCATGTTACTCATTATATAGTTGAGTTATTCTTTGATGATTTTATGCAGTTTTGTTCATGTTATCATATTCATTTTATCTTATTGTATGGAATATAAATTTTGTAAACTAGGGTATAATTGCTTTGGTATAAAGATCATTTTAAGGGAGGTATGTGTAAAGATATTGAAAGGGAGTCATGATTTTTCTTATAAAGATTGATTGTTCAAACTAAAGTATAACAAAATTAAAAGTGGACACAGGAATTCATTTGGGATGAAAACAAATTTTGGTAAATTTGATCAAAATATCTGTCAGAGGTGTTTCATATGTACCTAACTTTCTTATTATACCAGCTAGGCATTCTCGTACTGGACAAGCTGGACACTTTCGTAACAGGTTTTTATTCCGAATCAGTGGCATGCCTGACTGGGGTGGGGTTGGCTGCGCTCCTGGCAACTCAAAGAAAAAGCAAAAAAGAAATATCTTTGTTCTTAGTATAAATATGCACACATTCGGTAAACACCTTGCACCTTGATTTGAGATTTTAAAGAATATTGCAAATTTTTTCACTTGAAATAGTTCAAAACTGAACATTTTTGCACTCTGCGGGTGCAGATATCCCAGCAAAATTGGGCCGAAATAATGCGCACTGGGCAAATTGGTTTTCTTTGCCCCTCAACAAAAAAGTCCAGGCATGCCACTTTTCGGTGACAGGTGGTATAGAGATTGCCAACAATTTGTATTATACATAATACTTACCAATATAACTCATTACACTTATTCTATATCAAACCACCATGTCCCTTTATATGCGAGCTGCTCCCTGAACACCCCTCTCACTCAAGCGGAACTGGTGGGAATATTAACTAACCTATAGGCCTATGTGTTATTCATCATCAGTGGCGTAGATTTCTTTTTGACATGGGGGGATGGAGTTGGAAAAAAATTCTTGGAAGTATAGTCAATCCAGCACCTTTTGGCGACAGAATAAGTTTATGGTACAATTGCATGCGAAAATTGTTGCTATTTTGAAGCTAAACTGATGAAATATTGTGTAAAAGTAGAATGAATGCGCATGAACCGTGCGAAAATTTGCACTTTGGGGACTAAAATGGGCAAATATCAGGTTAATTTGGTCAGAAACGCCCATTATTGGGCATCAACATTGGGGGATGATTGTATGGACCATCCCCCGGCAAAATATTGGGGAGGGGATCAATCCCCTGGGATCTCGCCTATGTTCATCATCAAATTTCATACAGCAGTATTATTATTATAGCTTCACCATCTTTTATGTATGTTAATCAGCATTCCTGTAATCGACTGCGCAGTGCCAGAAGTGGGCAGATACAATAGCTGCCATGTGCAGACGAGTACAATGTACTGTGTGCAAATTGCTAAATGTTCTCATGTCAGCTAGTGCACTTAACACACTTCTGGCACTGAGCAGTCGTAATGCATGTTCAGTATCTCATACGTTTACCTTTTGTACATTTGTACCAAGGCTTTTGAATTCTGTTAGCATTGTATCTAGCTAGCTATCATTTATATCAATGAATTTCAGCAAAATATATTTGTTAGTAATGGTGGCACAAGGGGCATTGCAAAAACTCTCAAGCTTTACAAAAATATCACAGATTTTACTTGTTGAACTGATAAAATGGGGGTCCAGAATTTTGATTATTTTATGGTGTTGTTTTCCTCTTTGATAACTTACTTAGCCCCATTGCACCACTATTGTTTCTAAATTGTAGCTTGATAATTTGGACATGTGGGGTTCATGTACCCTAAGTCAAATTTTCATGTACATGAAGTTATATATTCACACCTCACTGTTGCTTGATTATAATGATTTCCTACAAACAAAATGGATCATATTAATGGTTAAGACTTTACTTTGTATGTTCAATATCCTTGACTGTCTTTAATATATTGTAAAACGGACAAAATTTGTGCATTTTCTACGCTGTCATGTGTTCATTTTGTATGTGCAGATTCTTCAATACTTCAATAAGTTGCTCCAGCACAAGAGAGTTATTTTGAATTGATAGACAGGCATCACTGTGGACCACAATAGCCTCATCCCAATGGCATAAAGTGCAAAATTTGCAGAGTATGAGTTCCTGTACCCAAATTTTCAAAGGTCATTCAACGAATGTACAAATGTATCGGGGTCAAACCGTCAAAGAAGTGTGGCCTGATAGATGAGCATGTTGTGGTCCCAGTGCATACAATCACAGCGTTTAGAAATCGCAATCGCTACACTATAAAACAGGGAAAGTGAGATCAAGAAGGGTATCAGATGATTATCACATAAGTTAAGAAAATAATCATGTGATACCATTCTTGACCTTGCTTTTGTTGTTTTGCAGTATGTGATATTGATGTTCACCCCATCAATGGCAGGAAGGTGCCAATTATAGGAATGGTCTATAGAGTAATGAACATGAAAATATGTATTTATGTTATTAAATTTCAAAATGGAATGAATAAAAGATGTATACAAAATCAAATTACACTTTGTGCACTTTTTAAAAGTTTTGTATTAACTTGGGTTCACCTCAAGTTCGGTAGTGATGTCAATACTTTTTTGCGGCTGTGCCTCAAGCTGTGGACATCATACATTTGAGTCAACTAAAGGGCCTTATATTTACACAAAAATATTGTTTACCCTTGTGTTTAGAACCTCAACGGGTTGCCCATGGAAGGTCCTAACAGTGTTATATTCCTTAAACTGGTTTCATTTGCATAGAAACTGCCACTTGACCTAAGGTATATTGGCCCTTTGTTTTATCATTTTGGGACTCATAAATAATAAATATTAAACAGGGTTTCAAATAATCAATCAACCAACTCAGTCACGAAGCTACTTTGTGAAGAAACTGCCGGCCCTTTGGTTTTACAAAATTTTATACATGTAAGGCTTGTGTACCCCATTTGAAGGCTTAATGCTATCAGTGTACCAACTTTGAGCCGGAAGCTACTTTTTGCGCAGAGAAACGGTTGGCCCTTTTGGCCCCGTAATATTTGACCTTCGGGGCAATCTTTGGTCTTTACAAGAGTACGCCATCTCACTCGATCTGATGCCAAGTGTGTCGCACCTTGCATTCCCTTGTTTGGAACCAAGTTCACGTCATTAGCCCAAGATGTTGGTGGACGTCCCCTTCCTCGACGGCCTTCCATAACCCTTTGCAAAATTCTTTTCCTGTCATTCTTGGTCATAGCCCAAGACTCCCATCCGAAGGTAGCAATTGAAAACACAGTTGCACGAAGTAGACGTACCTTGATGTCAACGCCATGCTGAAACATCTTAGCTGGACTTCACTTCAGGAACGCCGCCGCAATAGTAGACTACAGATGATGTACAAAATCCGGTTCAACCTGGTCGACATCACCTGGAACCACTACATGTCTCAACTTACATCTACCACCAGAGGCCACAGCTCTAGGTTCTTTATTCCACGCACCCACTCGACAACGTATGCCAGCTCGTTCTTCCCTCGAACCATCCGTGAGTGGAACCGTCTACCAGTAGACCCTGCTGCATACCCATCCCTCAACTGCTTCAAGACTGCTCTGAGGGATGTTTGTCGGAAGTAGGCGCCACCAGACGTTTTACTTGCACATGTTTATATTCGCACCAGTTTTTCATTTTTCTTGTCGTCTTACGCGACGCATGCCCACAACACATTGTGCGTTTATTCTCGACCAAATGAGAGCTGCACAGTATTGGAAGGAAGGAAGGAAGGAAGATAGGCCTCGGGTTTTCCATATACTTGACATGCCTTCAACAGTTGTTGTCCTTGCAATAGTCATTCTCTTAATTTCAGTGCTATCGTTGATGTTGTTAATCATTGAACCCAGGTATTCAAATTGCTTCACCTCAATCTGATGTCCGTCTATCACAAACTTACCACTTTTTCGCTTTTTTTAAACCATTATTTTTGCCTTCTTTGTTCAGGAGAAGGCTTTTTTCTTCACGGGCTTCTTTGATGCGCTTCAAAAGATCAATCAGCTCTACTCTACTGCTACAGATAACATGAATATCAGTTGGTTCATGTACCCATCATATGTGCATAGCACAAGAATTGCCGATTTTTGTCCAATCCATGACCAATGGCCCCAGATGCATCAGTGTCGTTTCTCAGCAGCTGCAGGGCTCCAAGTTGGGTCAATGATATATCACTTGAGCATTTAACTTTTATAGCCCTGGCGCTTGCGCTCTTGTAGTTTAAAGGTGCACTTACCAAGTCATTTTAATGCCCCATATTTTAACATTCTCGGGCATCGCGGATTTCGGATGGGAGCGGTTCTCGTTCTGAACTTGCACTCGATGAGATGAGTTGATATGAAAAAGGGGCTAAAAAGTAGACTATAAACATGATACAGGCGGCTCTTCGGAGCTGCGAACCGTCAAAATCAAGGGTCGTTACAGTTCTGGTTGAAAATCACCTAAAAAACAGACACGTGAGGAATGTGCAATTTAGTCTTAGAGCTAAAATTAATCAAAATCGGGGGTCTTTCAGGGCAGCATGTTCAGTGCGCTGTTTTGTTAAGTTTTCGGGGCGAGCATATATATATACTCATATTCATTTGTGCTAAATCAACCCCATGGGGTTTGATATTTGAAGTTCATTAATATGTTATGTGGCATAATATAAACCATTGAGAAATTCAAAAACATAAACTAGTAAATCGCGTTCGTGCGGGCCTGTGACAGACCCGAGCCACACGGTCATCGTCTGACCATGAGTCCATGACAGACCCGCAATCAGGGAAATTAATTTTGGCACACAGTCTGCCACCCATCTCCCTCAGTTCAATGTTGATGAAACTCATGAAAGCTCTTTTTCCATCGGGCTCTCCAGTCTCTCCAACATTGATTGAGGGAGATTGGAGAGGAAAGGGGAAGGTTTGTATTTCTCATCAAACATAGTTATACTAATTGTCACTGACCCCGGGACCCGCATATGTCTCGCATTAGCTTATACTAGGCCTAGTAACTTAGTAATATGCATAATTTGGGCTCTATACAAAACGCGATCAACCTTCAACGTAGTCTAGAAAAATAGTTTCGGTTCGGTCAAGGTTATATATTTATTTTGTACACACAAAACAGCGCGGTGCAATAGAGCGTAGAAATCAAGTTCAGCGTGTTCGTATGTCTTGCATTCATGTAAATCTCTATATATTGTTAGTTCTTTTGTATAATTATCATGTAAAATGTTTCAACTTGGCGGCCATGAAGTCCCAAATATTATATAGTCATCATTATATCACCCGCCCGCAACAGGAAGCTGGCCGGATAAGCTAGGACAGACAGGGAACCACAACGTTCCTTTCCTAAGAATATGGTAAGTATTATTTTGATTCGGAGGTAATAGTAATACCGGTATAGGCATAATTCGTGCATGTATGACAGTCAATCAGCTGATATATTATTACGAATACCAGTAGCGTAGATATCTTTTTGACATTGGGGGGTTGGAAAAAATTGTTGAAGTATAGTGAATCCACCACCTTATGGCGACAGAATAAGTTTATGGTATACTAATGCGCGCGAAGCGCTCGAAAAATTTACCATATTGAAGCTAAATTGGTGAAATATGGTGCAAAAGTGAAATGAATTCGAAAAAATTTGCACTTTTGGGGCTAAAATGGCCAAATCTGAGGATCATTTGGTCAGAAAACCACTCACAGGCGTCAACATTGGGGGGATGATTGTATGGACCATCCCCCTGGCAAAACATTGGGGGATTTATCCCCATCGGCCCCCCACCGGATCTGCGCCTATGACGAATACAAATATCCATAGGCATATATAATATTCTTACGTAAACAAATACGGAACTTTTCTGTATAAGTCAAAGGTGTAGTGATGGTGCAATATGGGGATCTGAACCCGAAAATGTATATTATTCAGCATCGAATTGGTTCGTAAGTCTCTTGGTTACCGCATCACGCAATTTTGGTATGCCTTCGAGTGCTATAATACTTTTTGTGGTGATCGTTTCGATCGTGGTTCATTACTCAAGAGCGTGATCCCATTGACATAGTAACATTAGCTCAATCGATAAGGCGTTCGACCATGGTGCGAGATGTTGCGGGTTCGAACCCCGGCGATGGTTAGTATATACGCTCTCGTATAAAAATTGAGTTAGCTTGACATTCCCCTGGACATGGAACTTACTGCTAATTGTTTCGTTGAAACTCGAGGAGCTGATCCTGACTGTGAAGGTAATTTGTGGAATGCTAGGATGTGCGCTTCTTAGCTGCAAGTCCCTGTGTTGTTGTTTAATGGTTTATGGAATGATATGGGGCTGTAGTGGGCAGCGACAACTTGTAAAGTGTGCTGAGGTTTGTGGATCAACGTCTAGGCGTTATGAAGTAGGCCCTAGGTCTATACAGAGGCGCATATTATATTAGCCGACTTGTAGGCCTATAGTCATTAGTATGAATGACTGATTGAAATGATGTGGTATAGGCCTATTTAGATTAATGTAATTATTAAGTCAATCAAATTGCGTGTATTCTTAACAAGACATATCCAGAGAAAGCTCAATATACGTTATGTGAATCATGCTAGCCTACTGAAGCTAGATAGTTCGTCACATGTGAATGCTGCTATCTACTGAAGATATTTTGATATATTACATTATGCGAATCCTGCTATCTACTGCAGATAGCTCAATGAATTACATTATGCGAATCGTGCTATCTGCTGAAGATAGCTCGATATATTACATTATGAGAATCCTGCTATCTACTGGAGATAGCTCAATATATTGCATTGCGTGAATGCTGCTATCTACTGAAGATAGCTCGATATATTACATTATGCGAATTCTGCTATCTACTGAAGATAGCGGCATTTACACAATGTAATTTATTGAGCTATCTACTGAAGATATCTCGATATTTACATTATGCGAATCCTGCTATCTACTGAAGATAACTCAATAAATCATATGGAAAGGTTTCTATACAAAAACGGTTCTCTTATAAACCATCTATACACAGTTTCCACCTCGATGCCCCCCCTGAGCACACATTTTCGTCCAAGAGCTTCAAAGCAAGCAGTGAATTGTCTCCACACAGTCTTTGATTACACTACACGGTTGAGTGCACAGCATCGTAAGAGCTGTGGAGCTTCTCGCTGGAAAATGGGCCTCTGTAATTGGTTTTGTCGAAACCTCAAGTGTTCCCTTCATACAATCAGAATTTTTTTTCATATCAAATGAAAGCTAACACTTCCCCCTAAAAGCACTTTTCGTCATTAGGTCAACAGATAACGCAATTCAATGCTATATAGCAAGGCGAATGTGGTCAATCTGTTGAAAACTGCCTATCCATGCACATTTTTTGACCAAAATGTAGGTTTTAAAAGTCAAAACCTCAAGTGTTCCTTACAATATTTTTCAAATTTAATGTCATTAAATGAAAAAGCACACTTATATTGTCCTCATATTAGCGTCATTAGAATGAGCAATGGCCAATTCTATTTAAATTGCAAATCTTGTGCAAAAAGTTACTATTTTCGCCTGTTTTGTCATACGGTTGTATTATTGTGTTATTGCTGCTATCTACTGAAATTAGCTCGATGTATTACATAATGCGAATCCTGCCATCTACTGAAGATGGCTCAATAAATTACATTGTGTAATTACTGCTATCTACTGAAAATAGCAGGATTCGCATAATGTAAATATCGAGCTATCTACTGCAGATAGCTCAATGAATTACATTATGCGAATCGTGCTATCTACTGAAGATAGCTCGATATATTACATTATGAGAATCCTGCTATCTACTGGAGATAGCTCAATATATTGCATTGCGTGAATGCTGCTATCTACTGAAGATAGCTCGATATATTACATTATGCGAATTCTGCTATCTACTGAAGATAGCAGCATTTACACAATGTAATTTATTGAGCTATCTACTGAAGATATCTCGATATTTACATTATGCGAATCCTGCTATCTACTGAAGATAACTCAATAAATCATATGGAAAGGTTTCTATACAAAACCGGTTCTCTTATAAACCATCTATACACAGTTTCCACCTCGATGCCCCCCTGAGCACACATTTTCGTCCAAGAGCTTCAAAGCAAGCAGTGAATTGTCTCCACACAGTCTTTGATTACACTACACGGTTGAGTGCACAGCATCGTAAGAGCTGTGGGGCTTCTGGCTGGAAAATGGGCCTCTGTAATTGGTTTTTGTCGAAACCTCAAGTGTTCCCTTCATACAATCAGAATTTTTTTCATATCAAATGAAAGCTAACACTTCCCCTAAAAGCACTTTTCGTCATTAGGTCAACAGATAACGCAATTCAATGCTATATAGCAAGGCGAATGTGGTCAATCTGTTGAAAACTGCCTATCCATGCACATTTTTTGACCAAAATGTAGGTTTTAAAAGTCAAAACCTCAAGTGTTCCTTACAATATTTTTCAAATTTAATGTCATTAAATGAAAAAGCACACTTATATTGTCCTCATATTAGCGTCATTAGAATGAGCAATGGCCAATTCTATTTAAATTGCAAATCTTGTGCAAAAAAGTTACTATTTTCGCCTGTTTTGTCATACGGTTGTATTATTGTGTTATTGCTGCTATCTACTGAAATTAGCTCGATGTATTACATAATGCGAATCCTGCCATCTACTGAAGATGGCTCAATAAATTACATTGTGTAATTACTGCTATCTACTGAAGATCGAGCTATCTACTGAAGATAGCTCAATAAATTACACTGTGTGTATGCTGCTATCTACTGAAGATAGCTCGATATATTACATTATGCGAATCCTGCTATCTACTGAAGATAGCTCAATAAATTACATTGCGTGAATGCTGCTATCTAGGCTACTGAAGATAGCTCGACATTTACATTAGGTGAATGCTGCTATCTACTGAAGATAACTCAATCAATTGTTTGAATGCTGCTAACTCCTGAAGATAGCTCGATATCTTGCGATAAATAACATGTGAATGCTGCTATCTACTGAAAATAGCTCGATATATTACATTATGCGAATCTTGCTATATCTACTGAAGATAACTCAATAAATTACATTGCGTGAATGCTGGAAATATATAGACCAATAAATTACATTAGGTGAATGCTGCTATCTACTGAAGATAGCTCAATAAATTACATTGTGTTAATGCTGCTATCTACTGAAGATAGCTGGATATATTACATTATGCGAATCCTGCTATCTACTAAAGATAGCTCAATAAATTACCGGTACATTGTGTAAATGCTGCTATCCACTGAAGATAGCTCGATATTTACATTATGAGAATCTTGCTATCTACTGAAGATAATGAATTACATTGTGGGAATGCTGCTATCTACTGAAGATATATTACATTATGCGAATCCTGCTATCTACTGAAGATAGCTCGATATTTACATCATGCGAATCTTGCTATCTACTGAAGATAATGAATTACATTGTGGGAATGCTGCTATCTACTGAAGATATATTACATTATTCGAATCATGCTATCTACTGAAGATAGCTCAATAAATTACATTGTGTGAATACTGCTATCTACTGAAGATAGCTCGATATAGTACATGCGAATCATGCTATCTACTGAAGATAGCTCAATATATTACATCGTGTGAATGTTAACATCTACTGAAGATAGCTCGATATATTACATTATGCGAATCCTGCTATCTACTGAAGATAGCTCAATATATTACATTATGCGAATCCTGCTATCTACTGAAGATAGCTCAATAAATTACATTGTGTAATATATAGCAGTATTCACACAGTGTAATTTATTGAGCTACGATAGCAGGATTGGCATATATCGAGCATATATCGAGCTATCTTCAGTAGATGGCAGCATTAACACAATGTAATTTATTGAGGTATCTTCAGTAGATAGCAGCATTCACCAAATGTAATTTATTGGTCTATATATCTCCAGCATTCACACAATGTAATTTTATTGAGCTATCTTCAGTAGATAGCAGCATTCACCAAATGTGATTTATTGGTTTATATATCTCCAGCATTTACACAATGTAATTTATTGAGCTATCTTCAGTAGATAGCTCAATATATTACATTATGCGAATCCTGCTATCTTCAGTAGATAGCAGATTCGCATAATGTAATATATTGAGCTATCTTCAGTAGATGTCAACATTCACACAATATAATTTATTAAGCTATCTTCAGTAGATAGCATATAGCATGATTGTGTGAATGCTGCTATCTACTGAAGATATAGCTCGATATATTACATTATGCGAATCCTGTTATCTACTGAAGATAGCTTAATAAATTGCATTGCGTGAATGTTGACATCTACTGAAGATAGCTCGATATATTACATTATGCGAATCCTGCTATCTACTGAAGATAGCTCAATATATTACATTGTGTTAATGCTGCCATCTACTGAAGATAGCTCGATATATGCCAATCCTGCTACCGTATCTACTGAAGATAGCTCAATAAATTACATTGTGTGAATGCTGCTATCTACTGAAGATAGCTCGATATATTACATTATGCGAATCGTGCTATCTGCTGAAGATAGCTCAATAAATTACATTGTGTTAATGCTGCCATCTACTGAAGATAGCTCGACATATGCCAATCCTGCTACCGTATCTACTGAAGATAGCTTAATAAATTACATTGTGTGAATACTGCTATCTACTGAAGATAGCTCGATATAGTATATGCGAACCATGCTATAGCTTAATAAATTACATTGTGTGAATGTTGACATCTACTGAAGATAGCTCGATATATTACATTATGCGAATCCTGCTATCTACTGAAGATAGCTCAATATATTACATTATGCGAATCCTGCTATCTACTGAAGATATAGCTCGATATATTACATTATGCGAATCCTGTTATCTACTGAAGATAGCTTAATAATTACATTGTGTTAATGCTGCTATCTACTGAAGATAGCTCGATATATTACATTATGCGAATCATGCTATCTACTGAAGATAGCTCAATGAATTACATTGTGTGAATGCTGCTATCTACTGAAGATAGCTCAATATATTACATTATGCGAATCGTGCTATATATACTGAAGATAGCTCAATGAATTACATTGTGTGAATGCTGCTATCTACTGAAGATAGCTCAATATATTACATTATGCGAATCATGCTATCTACTGAAGATAGCTCAATATATTACATTATGCGAATCGTGCTATCTACTGAAGATAGCTCAATATATTACATTGTGTGAATACTGCTATCTGCTGAAGATAGCTCGATATAGTATATGCGAATCATGCTATCTACTGAAGATAGCTTAATAAATTATATTGTGTGAATGCTGTTATCTACTGAAGATAGCTCAATAAATTACATTATGCGAATCGTGCTATCTACTGAAGATAGCTCAATATATTACATTTTGTGAATACTGCTATCTGCTGAAGATAGCTCGATATAGTATATGCGAATCATGCTATCTACTGAAGATAGCTCAATATATTACATTATGCGAATCCTGCTATCTATACTGAAGATAGCTCAATATATTACATTATGCGAATCGTGCTATATACTGAAGATAGCTCAATATATTACATTGTGTGAATACTGCTATCTACTGAAGATAGCTCAATATATTACATTGTGTGAATGCTGCTATCTACTGAAGATAGCTTGATATATTACATTATGCGAATCCTGCTACTGAAGCTAGCTCAATAAATTACACTATGTGAATGCTGCTATCTACTGACGATAGCTGAATGAATTACATTGAGTGAATGCTAGTATTATCTACTGAAGATAGCCCAATAAATTACATTGTGTGAATGCTGCTAATTACTGAAGATAGCTTGATATATTACATTATGCGAATCCTGCTATCTACTGAAGATAGCAGCATTCACATAGTGTAATTTATTGAGCTATCTACTGAAGATAGCTGAATAAATTACATTAAGTGAATACTACTAAGTACTATCTACTGAGGATAGCTCAATATATTACATTGGAGTGAATGCTGCTATCTACAATCCACGAAAAAAAGGTTGGCACACTTTGTCTGTCTTTTGGTATATCTCTGCCCCTGCTCTCCCAATTCAATGTTGGACCAAGCCATGTTGTCAACAGGCCCGTGAGACCCTCCAACATTGAAAGATGGGGAGTGGGGAAGGGTGAGATATAGGGGGTAGTCTGTACTTCACATACTGCATGTATGTTTCACTCGCCTCTCCAATTTTGATAGGGCACGCATTTCAATTGTTTAGTGCAAGTGTGCCAACTATTAATTTCGCGGATTGTAGGCCTACTGAAGATAGCTCGATATATTACATTATGCGAATCTTGCTATCTACTGAAGATAGCTCAATAAATTACACTGTGCGGATGCTGTTATCTACTGAAGATAGCTAAATAAATTACATTGTGTGAATGCTGCTATCTACTGAAGATAGCTCGATAAATTACATTGCGTGAATGCTGCTATTTACTGAAGCTCGATATTTACATTATGTGAATCCTGCTATCTACTGAAGATAGCAGCATTCACACAATAAGCTATCAACTGAAGATAGCTCGATATATTACATTATGCGAATCCTGCTATCTACTGAAGATAGCTCAATAAATTACATTGTGTGAATGCTGCTATCTTCAGTAGATAGCAGGATTCGCATAATGTAAATATCGTAATATATTATTACGAATACCAGTAGCGTAGATATCTTTTTGACATTGGGGGTTGGAAAAAATTGTTGAAGTATAGTGAATCCACCACCTTATGGCGACAGAATAAGTTTATGGTATACTAATGCGCGCGAAGCGCTCGAAAAATTTACCATATTGAAGCTAAATTGGTGAAATATGGTGCAAAAGTGAAATGAATTCGAAAAAATTTGCACTTTTGGGGCTAAAATGGCCAAATCTGAGGATCATTTGGTCAGAAAACCACTCACAGGCGTCAACATTGGGGGGATGATTGTATGGACCATCCCCCTGGCAAAACATTGGGGATTTATCCCCATCGGCCCCCACCGGATCTGCGCCTATGACGAATACAAATATCCATAGGCATATATAATATTCTTACGTAAACAAATACGGAACTTTTCTGTATAAGTCAAAGGTGTAGTGATGGTGCAATATGGGGATCTGAACCCGAAAATGTATATTATTCAGCATCGAATTGGTTCGTAAGTCTCTTGGTTACCGCATCACGCAATTTTGGTATGCCTTCGAGTGCTATAATACTTTTTGTGGTGATCGTTTCGATCGTGGTTCATTACTCAAGAGCGTGATCCCATTGACATAGTAACATTAGCTCAATCGATAAGGCGTTCGACCATGGTGCGAGATGTTGCGGGTTCGAACCCCGGCGATGGTTAGTATATACGCTCTCGTATAAAAATTGAGTTAGCTTGACATTCCCCTGGACATGGAACTTACTGCTAATTGTTTCGTTGAAACTCGAGGAGCTGATCCTGACTGTGAAGGTAATTTGTGGAATGCTAGGATGTGCGCTTCTTAGCTGCAAGTCCCTGTGTTGTTGTTTAATGGTTTATGGAATGATATGGGGCTGTAGTGGGCAGCGACAACTTGTAAAGTGTGCTGAGGTTTGTGGATCAACGTCTAGGCGTTATGAAGTAGGCCCTAGGTCTATACAGAGGCGCATATTATATTAGCCGACTTGTAGGCCTATAGTCATTAGTATGAATGACTGATTGAAATGATGTGGTATAGGCCTATTTAGATTAATGTAATTATTAAGTCAATCAAATTGCGTGTATTCTTAACAAGACATATCCAGAGAAAGCTCAATATACGTTATGTGAATCATGCTAGCCTACTGAAGCTAGATAGTTCGTCACATGTGAATGCTGCTATCTACTGAAGATATTTTGATATATTACATTATGCGAATCCTGCTATCTACTGCAGATAGCTCAATGAATTACATTATGCGAATCGTGCTATCTGCTGAAGATAGCTCGATATATTACATTATGAGAATCCTGCTATCTACTGGAGATAGCTCAATATATTGCATTGCGTGAATGCTGCTATCTACTGAAGATAGCTCGATATATTACATTATGCGAATTCTGCTATCTACTGAAGATAGCAGCATTTACACAATGTAATTTATTGAGCTATCTACTGAAGATATCTCGATATTTACATTATGCGAATCCTGCTATCTACTGAAGATAACTCAATAAATCATATGGAAAGGTTTCTATACAAAAACGGTTCTCTTATAAACCATCTATACACAGTTTCCACCTCGATGCCCCCCTGAGCACACATTTTCGTCCAAGAGCTTCAAAGCAAGCAGTGAATTGTCTCCACACAGTCTTTGATTACACTACACGGTTGAGTGCACAGCATCGTAAGAGCTGTGGAGCTTCTGGCTGGAAAATGGGCCTCTGTAATTGGTTTTTGTCGAAACCTCAAGTGTTCCCTTCATACAATCAGAATTTTTTTTCATATCAAATGAAAGCTAACACTTCCCCCTAAAAGCACTTTTCGTCATTAGGTCAACAGATAACGCAATTCAATGCTATATAGCAAGGCGAATGTGGTCAATCTGTTGAAAACTGCCTATCCATGCACATTTTTGACCAAAATGTAGGTTTTAAAAGTCAAAACCTCAAGTGTTCCTTACAATATTTTTTCAAATTTAATGTCATTAAATGAAAAAGCACACTTATATTGTCCTCATATTAGCGTCATTAGAATGAGCAATGGCCAATTCTATTTAAATTGCAAATCTTGTGCAAAAAGTTACTATTTTCGCCTGTTTTGTCATACGGTTGTATTATTGTGTTATTGCTGCTATCTACTGAAATTAGCTCGATGTATTACATAATGCGAATCCTGCCATCTACTGAAGATGGCTCAATAAATTACATTGTGTAATTACTGCTATCTACTGAAAATAGCAGGATTCGCATAATGTAAATATCGAGCTATCTACTGCAGATAGCTCAATGAATTACATTATGCGAATCGTGCTATCTACTGAAGATAGCTCGATATATTACATTATGAGAATCCTGCTATCTACTGGAGATAGCTCAATATATTGCATTGCGTGAATGCTGCTATCTACTGAAGATAGCTCGATATATTACATTATGCGAATTCTGCTATCTACTGAAGATAGCAGCATTTACACAATGTAATTTATTGAGCTATCTACTGAAGATATCTCGATATTTACATTATGCGAATCCTGCTATCTACTGAAGATAACTCAATAAATCATATGGAAAGGTTTCTATACAAAAACGGTTCTCTTATAAACCATCTATACACAGTTTCCACCTCGATGCCCTCCTGAGCACACATTTTCGTCCAAGAGCTTCAAAGCAAGCAGTGAATTGTCTCCACACAGTCTTTGATTACACTACACGGTTGAGTGCACAGCATCGTAAGAGCTGTGGGGCTTCTGGCTGGAAAATGGGCCTCTGTAATTGGTTTTTGTCGAAACCTCAAGTGTTCCCTTCATACAATCAGAATTTTTTTTCATATCAAATGAAAGCTAACACTTCCCCCTAAAAGCACTTTTCGTCATTAGGTCAACAGATAACGCAATTCAATGCTATATAGCAAGGCGAATGTGGTCAATCTGTTGAAAACTGCCTATCCATGCACATTTTTTTGACCAAAATGTAGGTTTTAAAAGTCAAAACCTCAAGTGTTCCTTACAATATTTTTCAAATTTAATGTCATTAAATGAAAAAGCACACTTATATTGTCCTCATATTAGCGTCATTAGAATGAGCAATGGCCAATTCTATTTAAATTGCAAATCTTGTGCAAAAAGTTACTATTTTCGCCTGTTTTGTCATACGGTTGTATTATTGTGTTATTGCTGCTATCTACTGAAATTAGCTCGATGTATTACATAATGCGAATCCTGCCATCTACTGAAGATGGCTCAATAAATTACATTGTGTAATTACTGCTATCTACTTAAGATAGCAGGATTCGCATAATGTATATATCGAGCTATCTACTGAAGATAGCTCAATAAATTACACTGTGTGTATGCTGCTATCTACTGAAGATAGCTCGATATATTACATTATGCGAATCCTGCTATCTACTGAAGATAGCTCAATAAATTACATTGCGTGAATGCTGCTATCTAGGCTACTGAAGATAGCTCGACATTTACATTAGGTGAATGCTGCTATCTACTGAAGATAACTCAATCAATTGTTTGAATGCTGCTAACTCCTGAAGATAGCTCGATATCTTGCGATAAATAACATGTGAATGCTGCTATCTACTGAAAATAGCTCGATATATTACATTATGCGAATCTTGCTATATCTACTGAAGATAACTCAATAAATTACATTGCGTGAATGCTGGAAATATATAGACCAATAAATTACATTAGGTGAATGCTGCTATCTACTGAAGATAGCTCAATAAATTACATTGTGTTAATGCTGCTATCTACTGAAGATAGCTGGATATATTACATTATGCGAATCCTGCTATCTACTAAAGATAGCTCAATAAATTACCGGTACATTGTGTAAATGCTGCTATCCACTGAAGATAGCTCGATATTTACATTATGAGAATCTTGCTATCTACTGAAGATAATGAATTACATTGTGGGAATGCTGCTATCTACTGAAGATATATTACATTATGCGAATCCTGCTATCTACTGAAGATAGCTCGATATTTACATCATGCGAATCTTGCTATCTACTGAAGATAATGAATTACATTGTGGGAATGCTGCTATCTACTGAAGATATATTACATTATTCGAATCATGCTATCTACTGAAGATAGCTCAATAAATTACATTGTGTGAATACTGCTATCTACTGAAGATAGCTCGATATAGTACATGCGAATCATGCTATCTACTGAAGATAGCTCAATATATTACATTGTGTGAATGTTGACATCTACTGAAGATAGCTCGATATATTACATTATGCGAATCCTGCTATCTACTGAAGATAGCTCGATATTTACATCATGCGAATCTTGCTATCTACTGAAGATAATGAATTACATTGTGGGAATGCTGCTATCTACTGAAGATATATTACATTATTCGAATCATGCTATCTACTGAAGATAGCTCAATAAATTACATTGTGTGAATACTGCTATCTACTGAAGATAGCTCGATATAGTACATGCGAATCATGCTATCTACTGAAGATAGCTCAATATATTACATCGTGTGAATGTTAACATCTACTGAAGATAGCTCGATATATTACATTATGCGAATCCTGCTATCTACTGAAGATAGCTCAATATATTACATTATGCGAATCCTGCTATCTACTGAAGATAGCTCAATAAATTACATTGTGTAATATATAGCAGTATTCACACAGTGTAATTTATTGAGCTACGATAGCAGGATTGGCATATATCGAGCATATATCGAGCTATCTTCAGTAGATGGCAGCATTAACACAATGTAATTTATTGAGGTATCTTCAGTAGATAGCAGCATTCACCAAATGTAATTTATTGGTCTATATATCTCCAGCATTCACACAATGTAATTTATTGAGCTATCTTCAGTAGATAGCAGCATTCACCAAATGTGATTTATTGGTTTATATATCTCCAGCTTCAGTATTGAGCTATCTTCAGTAGATAGCTCAATATATTACATTATGTGAATCCTGCTATCTTCAGTAGATAGCAGGATTCGCATAATGTAATATATTGAGCTATCTTCAGTAGATGTCAACATTCACACAATATAATTTATTAAGCTATCTTCAGTAGATAGCATATAGCATGATTGTGTGAATGCTGCTATCTACTGAAGATATAGCTCGATATATTACATTATGCGAATCCTGTTATCTACTGAAGATAGCTTAATAAATTGCATTGCGTGAATGTTGACATCTACTGAAGATAGCTCGATATATTACATTATGCGAATCCTGCTATCTACTGAAGATAGCTCAATATATTACATTGTGTTAATGCTGCCATCTACTGAAGATAGCTCGATATATGCCAATCCTGCTACCGTATCTACTGAAGATAGCTCAATAAATTACATTGTGTGAATGCTGCTATCTACTGAAGATAGCTCGATATATTACATTATGCGAATCGTGCTATCTGCTGAAGATAGCTCAATAAATTACATTGTGTTAATGCTGCCATCTACTGAAGATAGCTCGACATATGCCAATCCTGCTACCGTATCTACTGAAGATAGCTTAATAAATTACATTGTGTGAATACTGCTATCTACTGAAGATAGCTCGATATAGTATATGCGAACCATGCTATAGCTTAATAAATTACATTGTGTGAATGTTGACATCTACTGAAGATAGCTCGATATATTACATTATGCGAATCCTGCTATCTACTGAAGATAGCTCAATATATTACATTATGCGAATCCTGCTATCTACTGAAGATATAGCTCGATATATTACATTATGCGAATCCTGTTATCTACTGAAGATAGCTTAATAATTACATTGTGTTAATGCTGCTATCTACTGAAGATAGCTCGATATATTACATTATGCGAATCATGCTATCTACTGAAGATAGCTCAATGAATTACATTGTGTGAATGCTGCTATCTACTGAAGATAGCTCAATATATTACATTATGCGAATCGTGCTATATATACTGAAGATAGCTCAATGAATTACATTGTGTGAATGCTGCTATCTACTGAAGATAGCTCAATATATTACATTATGCGAATCATGCTATCTACTGAAGATAGCTCAATATATTACATTATGCGAATCGTGCTATCTACTGAAGATAGCTCAATATATTACATTGTGTGAATACTGCTATCTGCTGAAGATAGCTCGATATAGTATATGCGAATCATGCTATCTACTGAAGATAGCTTAATAAATTATATTGTGTGAATGCTGTTATCTACTGAAGATAGCTCAATAAATTACATTATGCGAATCGTGCTATCTACTGAAGATAGCTCAATATATTACATTTTGTGAATACTGCTATCTGCTGAAGATAGCTCGATATAGTATATGCGAATCATGCTATCTACTGAAGATAGCTCAATATATTACATTATGCGAATCCTGCTATCTATACTGAAGATAGCTCAATATATTACATTATGCGAATCGTGCTATATACTGAAGATAGCTCAATATATTACATTGTGTGAATACTGCTATCTACTGAAGATAGCTCAATATATTACATTGTGTGAATGCTGCTATCTACTGAAGATAGCTTGATATATTACATTATGCGAATCCTGCTACTGAAGCTAGCTCAATAAATTACACTATGTGAATGCTGCTATCTACTGACGATAGCTGAATGAATTACATTGAGTGAATGCTAGTATTATCTACTGAAGATAGCCCAATAAATTACATTGTGTGAATGCTGCTAATTACTGAAGATAGCTTGATATATTACATTATGCGAATCCTGCTATCTACTGAAGATAGCAGCATTCACATAGTGTAATTTATTGAGCTATCTACTGAAGATAGCTGAATAAATTACATTAAGTGAATACTACTAAGTACTATCTACTGAGGATAGCTCAATATATTACATTGGAGTGAATGCTGCTATCTACAATCCACGAAAAAAAGGTTGGCACACTTTGTCTGTCTTTTGGTATATCTCTGCCCCTGCTCTCCCAATTCAATGTTGGACCAAGCCATGTTGTCAACAGGCCCGTGAGACCCTCCAACATTGAAAGATGGGGAGTGGGGAAGGTGAGATATAGGGGTAGTCTGTACTTCACATACTGCATGTATGTTTCACTCGCCTCTCCAATTTTGATAGGGCACGCATTTCAATTGTTTAGTGCAAGTGTGCCAACTATTAATTTCGCGGATTGTAGGCCTACTGAAGATAGCTCGATATATTACATTATGCGAATCTTGCTATCTACTGAAGATAGCTCAATAAATTACACTGTGCGGATGCTGTTATCTACTGAAGATAGCTAAATAAATTACATTGTGTGAATGCTGCTATCTACTGAAGATAGCTCGATAAATTACATTGCGTGAATGCTGCTATTTACTGAAGCTCGATATTTACATTATGCGAATCCTGCTATCTACTGAAGATAGCAGCATTCACACAATAAGCTATCAACTGAAGATAGCTCGATATATTACATTATGCGAATCCTGCTATCTACTGAAGATAGCTCAATAAATTACATTGTGTGAATGCTGCTATCTTCAGTAGATAGCAGGATTCGCATAATGTAAATATCGTAATATATTATTACGAATACCAGTAGCGTAGATATCTTTTTGACATTGGGGGGTTGGAAAAAATTGTTGAAGTATAGTGAATCCACCACCTTATGGCGACAGAATAAGTTTATGGTATACTAATGCGCGCGAAGCGCTCGAAAAATTTACCATATTGAAGCTAAATTGGTGAAATATGGTGCAAAAGTGAAATGAATTCGAAAAAATTTGCACTTTTGGGGCTAAAATGGCCAAATCTGAGGATCATTTGGTCAGAAAACCACTCACAGGCGTCAACATTGGGGGGATGATTGTATGGACCATCCCCCTGGCAAAACATTGGGGATTTATCCCCATCGGCCCCCACCGGATCTGCGCCTATGACGAATACAAATATCCATAGGCATATATAATATTCTTACGTAAACAAATACGGAACTTTTCTGTATAAGTCAAAGGTGTAGTGATGGTGCAATATGGGGATCTGAACCCGAAAATGTATATTATTCAGCATCGAATTGGTTCGTAAGTCTCTTGGTTACCGCATCACGCAATTTTGGTATGCCTTCGAGTGCTATAATACTTTTGTGGTGATCGTTTCGATCGTGGTTCATTACTCAAGAGCGTGATCCCATTGACATAGTAACATTAGCTCAATCGATAAGGCGTTCGACCATGGTGCGAGATGTTGCGGGTTCGAACCCCGGCGATGGTTAGTATATACGCTCTCGTATAAAAATTGAGTTAGCTTGACATTCCCCTGGACATGGAACTTACTGCTAATTGTTTCGTTGAAACTCGAGGAGCTGATCCTGACTGTGAAGGTAATTTGTGGAATGCTAGGATGTGCGCTTCTTAGCTGCAAGTCCCTGTGTTGTTGTTTAATGGTTTATGGAATGATATGGGGCTGTAGTGGGCAGCGACAACTTGTAAAGTGTGCTGAGGTTTGTGGATCAACGTCTAGGCGTTATGAAGTAGGCCCTAGGTCTATACAGAGGCGCATATTATATTAGCCGACTTGTAGGCCTATAGTCATTAGTATGAATGACTGATTGAAATGATGTGGTATAGGCCTATTTAGATTAATGTAATTATTAAGTCAATCAAATTGCGTGTATTCTTAACAAGACATATCCAGAGAAAGCTCAATATACGTTATGTGAATCATGCTAGCCTACTGAAGCTAGATAGTTCGTCACATGTGAATGCTGCTATCTACTGAAGATATTTTGATATATTACATTATGCGAATCCTGCTATCTACTGCAGATAGCTCAATGAATTACATTATGCGAATCGTGCTATCTGCTGAAGATAGCTCGATATATTACATTATGAGAATCCTGCTATCTACTGGAGATAGCTCAATATATTGCATTGCGTGAATGCTGCTATCTACTGAAGATAGCTCGATATATTACATTATGCGAATTCTGCTATCTACTGAAGATAGCAGCATTTACACAATGTAATTTATTGAGCTATCTACTGAAGATATCTCGATATTTACATTATGCGAATCCTGCTATCTACTGAAGATAACTCAATAAATCATATGGAAAGGTTTCTATACAAAACGGTTCTCTTATAAACCATCTATACACAGTTTCCACCTCGATGCCCCCCTGAGCACACATTTTCGTCCAAGAGCTTCAAAGCAAGCAGTGAATTGTCTCCACACAGTCTTTGATTACACTACACGGTTGAGTGCACAGCATCGTAAGAGCTGTGGAGCTTCTGGCTGGAAAATGGGCCTCTGTAATTGGTTTTGTCGAAACCTCAAGTGTTCCCTTCATACAATCAGAATTTTTTTCATATCAAATGAAAGCTAACACTTCCCCCTAAAAGCACTTTTCGTCATTAGGTCAACAGATAACGCAATTCAATGCTATATAGCAAGGCGAATGTGGTCAATCTGTTGAAAACTGCCTATCCATGCACATTTTTTGACCAAAATGTAGGTTTTAAAAGTCAAAACCTCAAGTGTTCCTTACAATATTTTTCAAATTTAATGTCATTAAATGAAAAAGCACACTTATATTGTCCTCATATTAGCGTCATTAGAATGAGCAATGGCCAATTCTATTTAAATTGCAAATCTTGTGCAAAAAGTTACTATTTTCGCCTGTTTTGTCATACGGTTGTATCATTGTGTTATTGCTGCTATCTACTGAAATTAGCTCGATGTATTACATAATGCGAATCCTGCCATCTACTGAAGATGGCTCAATAAATTACATTGTGTAATTACTGCTATCTACTGAAAATAGCAGGATTCGCATAATGTAAATATCGAGCTATCTACTGCAGATAGCTCAATGAATTACATTATGCGAATCGTGCTATCTACTGAAGATAGCTCGATATATTACATTATGAGAATCCTGCTATCTACTGGAGATAGCTCAATATATTGCATTGCGTGAATGCTGCTATCTACTGAAGATAGCTCGATATATTACATTATGCGAATTCTGCTATCTACTGAAGATAGCAGCATTTACACAATGTAATTTATTGAGCTATCTACTGAAGATATCTCGATATTTACATTATGCGAATCCTGCTATCTACTGAAGATAACTCAATAAATCATATGGAAAGGTTTCTATACAAAAACGGTTCTCTTATAAACCATCTATACACAGTTTCCACCTCGATGCCCCCCTGAGCACACATTTTCGTCCAAGAGCTTCAAAGCAAGCAGTGAATTGTCTCCACACAGTCTTTGATTACACTACACGGTTGAGTGCACAGCATCGTAAGAGCTGTGGGGCTTCTGGCTGGAAAATGGGCCTCTGTAATTGGTTTTTGTCGAAACCTCAAGTGTTCCCTTCATACAATCAGAATTTTTTTTCATATCAAATGAAAGCTAACACTTCCCCCTAAAAGCACTTTTCGTCATTAGGTCAACAGATAACGCAATTCAATGCTATATAGCAAGGCGAATGTGGTCAATCTGTTGAAAACTGCCTATCCATGCACATTTTTTGACCAAAATGTAGGTTTTAAAAGTCAAAACCTCAAGTGTTCCTTACAATATTTTTCAAATTTAATGTCATTAAATGAAAAAGCACACTTATATTGTCCTCATATTAGCGTCATTAGAATGAGCAATGGCCAATTCTATTTAAATTGCAAATCTTGTGCAAAAAGTTACTATTTTCGCCTGTTTTGTCATACGGTTGTATTATTGTGTTATTGCTGCTATCTACTGAAATTAGCTCGATGTATTACATAATGCGAATCCTGCCATCTACTGAAGATGGCTCAATAAATTACATTGTGTAATTACTGCTATCTACTTAAGATAGCAGGATTCGCATAATGTAAATATCGAGCTATCTACTGAAGATAGCTCAATAAATTACACTGTGTGTATGCTGCTATCTACTGAAGATAGCTCGATATATTACATTATGCGAATCCTGCTATCTACTGAAGATAGCTCAATAAATTACATTGCGTGAATGCTGCTATCTAGGCTACTGAAGATAGCTCGACATTTACATTAGGTGAATGCTGCTATCTACTGAAGATAACTCAATCAATTGTTTGAATGCTGCTAACTCCTGAAGATAGCTCGATATCTTGCGATAAATAACATGTGAATGCTGCTATCTACTGAAAATAGCTCGATATATTACATTATGCGAATCTTGCTATATCTACTGAAGATAACTCAATAAATTACATTGCGTGAATGCTGGAAATATATAGACCAATAAATTACATTAGGTGAATGCTGCTATCTACTGAAGATAGCTCAATAAATTACATTGTGTTAATGCTGCTATCTACTGAAGATAGCTGGATATATTACATTATGCGAATCCTGCTATCTACTAAAGATAGCTCAATAAATTACCGGTACATTGTGTAAATGCTGCTATCCACTGAAGATAGCTCGATATTTACATTATGAGAATCTTGCTATCTACTGAAGATAATGAATTACATTGTGGGAATGCTGCTATCTACTGAAGATATATTACATTATGCGAATCCTGCTATCTACTGAAGATAGCTCGATATTTACATCATGCGAATCTTGCTATCTACTGAAGATAATGAATTACATTGTGGGAATGCTGCTATCTACTGAAGATATATTACATTATTCGAATCATGCTATCTACTGAAGATAGCTCAATAAATTACATTGTGTGAATACTGCTATCTACTGAAGATAGCTCGATATAGTACATGCGAATCATGCTATCTACTGAAGATAGCTCAATATATTACATTGTGTGAATGTTGACATCTACTGAAGATAGCTCGATATATTACATTATGCGAATCCTGCTATCTACTGAAGATAGCTCGATATTTACATCATGCGAATCTTGCTATCTACTGAAGATAATGAATTACATTGTGGGAATGCTGCTATCTACTGAAGATATATTACATTATTCGAATCATGCTATCTACTGAAGATAGCTCAATAAATTACATTGTGTGAATACTGCTATCTACTGAAGATAGCTCGATATAGTACATGCGAATCATGCTATCTACTGAAGATAGCTCAATATATTACATTGTGTGAATGTTAACATCTACTGAAGATAGCTCGATATATTACATTATTGTGCGAATCCTGCTATCTACTGAAGATAGCTCAATATATTACATTATGCGAATCCTGCTATCTACTGAAGATAGCTCAATAAATTACATTGTGTAATATATAGCAGTATTCACACAGTGTAATTTATTGAGCTACGATAGCAGGATTGGCATATATCGAGCATATATCGAGCTATCTTCAGTAGATGGCAGCATTAACACAATGTAATTTATTGAGGTATCTTCAGTAGATAGCAGCATTCACCAAATGTAATTTATTGGTCTATATATCTCCAGCATTCACACAATGTAATTTATTGAGCTATCTTCAGTAGATAGCAGCATTCACCAAATGTGATTTATTGGTTTATATATCTCCAGCATTTACACAATGTAATTTATTGAGCTATCTTCAGTAGATAGCTCAATATATTACATTATGCGAATCCTGCTATCTTCAGTAGATAGCAGGATTCGCATAATGTAATATATTGAGCTATCTTCAGTAGATGTCAACATTCACACAATATAATTTATTAAGCTATCTTCAGTAGATAGCATATAGCATGATTGTGTGAATGCTGCTATCTACTGAAGATATAGCTCGATATATTACATTATGCGAATCCTGTTATCTACTGAAGATAGCTTAATAAATTGCATTGCGTGAATGTTGACATCTACTGAAGATAGCTCGATATATTACATTATGCGAATCCTGCTATCTACTGAAGATAGCTCAATATATTACATTGTGTTAATGCTGCCATCTACTGAAGATAGCTCGATATATGCCAATCCTGCTACCGTATCTACTGAAGATAGCTCAATAAATTACATTGTGTGAATGCTGCTATCTACTGAAGATAGCTCGATATATTACATTATGCGAATCGTGCTATCTGCTGAAGATAGCTCAATAAATTACATTGTGTTAATGCTGCCATCTACTGAAGATAGCTCGACATATGCCAATCCTGCTACCGTATCTACTGAAGATAGCTTAATAAATTACATTGTGTGAATACTGCTATCTACTGAAGATAGCTCGATATAGTATATGCGAACCATGCTATAGCTTAATAAATTACATTGTGTGAATGTTGACATCTACTGAAGATAGCTCGATATATTACATTATGCGAATCCTGCTATCTACTGAAGATAGCTCAATATATTACATTATGCGAATCCTGCTATCTACTGAAGATATAGCTCGATATATTACATTATGCGAATCCTGTTATCTACTGAAGATAGCTTAATAATTACATTGTGTTAATGCTGCTATCTACTGAAGATAGCTCGATATATTACATTATGCGAATCATGCTATCTACTGAAGATAGCTCAATGAATTACATTGTGTGAATGCTGCTATCTACTGAAGATAGCTCAATATATTACATTATGCGAATCGTGCTATATATACTGAAGATAGCTCAATGAATTACATTGTGTGAATGCTGCTATCTACTGAAGATAGCTCAATATATTACATTATGCGAATCATGCTATCTACTGAAGATAGCTCAATATATTACATTATGCGAATCGTGCTATCTACTGAAGATAGCTCAATATATTACATTGTGTGAATACTGCTATCTGCTGAAGATAGCTCGATATAGTATATGCGAATCATGCTATCTACTGAAGATAGCTTAATAAATTATATTGTGTGAATGCTGTTATCTACTGAAGATAGCTCAATAAATTACATTATGCGAATCGTGCTATCTACTGAAGATAGCTCAATATATTACATTTTGTGAATACTGCTATCTGCTGAAGATAGCTCGATATAGTATATGCGAATCATGCTATCTACTGAAGATAGCTCAATATATTACATTATGCGAATCCTGCTATCTATACTGAAGATAGCTCAATATATTACATTATGCGAATCGTGCTATATACTGAAGATAGCTCAATATATTACATTGTGTGAATACTGCTATCTACTGAAGATAGCTCAATATATTACATTGTGTGAATGCTGCTATCTACTGAAGATAGCTTGATATATTACATTATGCGAATCCTGCTACTGAAGCTAGCTCAATAAATTACACTATGTGAATGCTGCTATCTACTGACGATAGCTGAATGAATTACATTGAGTGAATGCTAGTATTATCTACTGAAGAGCCCAATAAATTACATTGTGTGAATGCTGCTAATTACTGAAGATAGCTTGATATATTACATTATGCGAATCCTGCTATCTACTGAAGATAGCAGCATTCACATAGTGTAATTTATTGAGCTATCTACTGAAGATAGCTGAATAAATTACATTAAGTGAATACTACTAAGTACTATCTACTGAGGATAGCTCAATATATTACATTGGAGTGAATGCTGCTATCTACAATCCACGAAAAAAAGGTTGGCACACTTTGTCTGTCTTTTGGTATATCTCTGCCCCCGCTCTCCCAATTCAATGTTGGACCAAGCCATGTTGTCAACAGGCCCGTGAGACCCTCCAACATTGAAAGATGGGGAGTGGGGAAGGTGAGATATAGGGGTAGTCTGTACTTCACATACTGCATGTATGTTTCACTCGCCTCTCCAATTTTGATAGGGCACGCATTTCAATTGTTTAGTGCAAGTGTGCCAACTATTAATTTCGCGGATTGTAGGCCTACTGAAGATAGCTCGATATATTACATTATGCGAATCTTGCTATCTACTGAAGATAGCTCAATAAATTACACTGTGCGGATGCTGTTATCTACTGAAGATAGCTAAATAAATTACATTGTGTGAATGCTGCTATCTACTGAAGATAGCTCGATAAATTACATTGCGTGAATGCTGCTATTTACTGAAGCTCGATATTTACATTATGCGAATCCTGCTATCTACTGAAGATAGCAGCATTCACACAATGTAATTTATTAAGCTATCAACTGAAGATAGCTCGATATATTACATTATGCGAATCCTGCTATCTACTGAAGATAGCTCAATAAATTACATTGTGTGAATGCTGCTATCTACTGAAGATAGCCCGATATATTACATTATGCGAATCCTGTTATCTACTGAAGATAGCTTAATAAATTACATTGTGTTAATGCTGCTATCTACTGAAGATAGCGCGATATATTACATTATGCGAATCCTGCTGTCAAGATAGTTCAATAAATTACATTGTGTGAATACTGCTGTCTACTGAAGATAACTCGATATAGTACACGCGAATCATGCTATACTGAAGATAGCTCAATATATTACATTGTGAGAATGCTGCTATCTACTGAAGATAGCGCGATATATTACATTATGCGAATCCTGCTGTCAAGATAGTTCAATAAATTACATTGTGTGAATACTGCTGTCTACTGAAGATAACTCGATATAGTACACGCGAATCATGCTATACTGAAGATAGCGCAATATATTACATTGTGAGAATGCTGCTATCTACTGAAGATAGCTCAATATATTACATTATGCGAATCCTGCTATCTAATGGAGATATATAGATCAATAAATTACATTAGGTGAATGCTGTTATCTACTGAAGATAGCTCAATAAATTACATTGTGTGAATGCTGCAACCTACTGAAGATAGCTCGATATAATTATAGGGTCCACAACTTATAAGTTCCCCCTAAAGCTTTTTGAAAGAAATCGAAAATTATTTAACGAAATGTAAAATTGTAAAAAGTTATAAGTAACATTATTTGTTTTACAAATCTGGACCAAGTTGTAGTGTCACACATGCGTTTTATAGCTCAATAAATTTCATTTTGTGAATCCTGCTATCTACTGAAGATAGCTCAATGTAACATGACTAAACGCATTTTTAAATACTTGGAGTGTAATTCATTCATATACATGTACATGTAAAACATTCAGGTTTTGAATGACAAGCCAAGGGTTTTTACCAATTATATGCATGTATAACGCAATTATGACGGTCCATGTGTGGAGAAATTGATTTTGTAACATACATACTAGTATTATTATAAGTTATTATAAACATGATAAAGTACACTAGTTATTATAATTCATACATCAATAATTTTAAAAAAAACCAATATAATTACTATTGGCATAAATAATTATATTCACGAGAGTGTAGCACAAGTTTAGGCCTAGAATGAAATCAGTTTATTCTCTCCCGGAATATGCAGAATATGCAACTTTGTCGATAGCCGCGTCAGTATTAAAGACAAAATCAGACATTTAACATGAATATGTAGTACCTCTATAGAGATATTCAAGTGGCTTCAACTTTGTCAATAATGCTGCTGTCATTTTCGTCAAATTTTTCATAGGAAAAATACCTAATCACAATTTGAATGCATTATCCTTCACTTTTATACAATTTACAAACAATTTGATATTTTGTACACCTTCGCTGGGATCACTGAATAGGCCTTTAACCAGTAATTTGTACTAATGTAGGCCTATTTTTGGCAATGAAAATCTGGTGGCAGCATAACTGTTACAGCCGTAACGCAACTTACAACACATACCAATCCACACGGTGAAAGAAGTGGCGGCGCCCTTTAACTGCACCGCAATCATCAGCCCTGGCAATCACGCCCTTGCTGTTAGACTGTCCCACGGTCTCGATCTCCACCGTCTCATAGGCCTACATGTACAATTTTTCAACCTAAAATTATGTGACCCCCTCCAGCTCACCTAAATACTCCGAGCTAAAAACCACCTTCCTCTATAACCATAGGCATATGCCTACACTATTGGTTGCAAAACTGAGTTATCGTGAACATTAGGCCTACATTTTGGCATCCGTGATATTAATTATGAGAATTAGAAGTACCCAATATATGACTGCTACGCCTTGTAATCATAAACACAGTAACATGATTTTCCAAATATTTAAAATTTGTCAAGTTAATGTAAGTATGTTGATGTCCGAAGCTGATAGGGTGAAAAGAACAGCGAAGTTGCATATCATCACTGATCATGCATATGATGAGCATGATTCCAAAGTCCATAGTGTAAGATGACAAGCGCTTTGATCGCTTTGATCACTCGGTATATCGATATTTGCATTTTAAACACATTAGGCCTATACAACATTTCGGTTTATGTACCTCTTGATATTACACATATCATATAGCCTAAGCCTACACCGATTCAACTAAATAGTGTCGGGGAAGGGTTTTCGGGGAGGGGTCCCGGGGAGGGTTCTGTCAAAAGGCGATCACCATGAACTCATTGACATTGTTAATATCACTGCAAACTAACGAACTTTAAAACTACTTTGACAGTACAAGACTATAAAAAGTTCATCGAAATATTAGGCTACATCATGTTTTATCAGCCATGCAATACAGGTATTACTTATCGTTTTATATTTTTGTTCTGGTTCAGTGAGATTCCCAGATTTTTGCTATAGATCTATTCAATTTGTGCGGTCAGATACAGATTCTTCTAGGTACAACATAATAATGCTTGTTTTGTCAAATCAAAGTCAAACTGCTTGTTCAATCAATCAGACTTTGTCACCGAAGTCAATATAATATTTTTGCACAGACATATATCTTTTAACTCTCCACAAGTGATTTCTAGTAATTGCATTTTGTTTCGAAATTAAGGCCATACCATAAATATTGAATGAAATAATAAAGAAGTAAAAGTGTGGAGCAACGGTGTCATGGGGGGGGGGTGACACCCCAGACAATTATTAGGGATTAAATGTGAAAGCTTATAGTGTCATTCAGATTAATAAAAATGGGACACAAAATTGACAAATGGGGACGCAAATTGGGCCGCTTTGCCAATTCACTCTAAAATGCTGGCTATAGGCCTATGCCATGCTCGTGACTCACCTTTGGTGCATGAGGTCCCTGGTTCAAATCAATACCCTGCAGCGGTGGCGAATAGCTGATGTATATTGACCCGGGATTGGGATGATGATAGAAACAACGGGATAGTGGGGGTATTATAGTGCCTACAGGGATCCCGAGTCAAAGTAAAGGCCATCATATATGAGGCTATTGTTTTTCTGACATTTAGAAGCCCCATCATCATTTCCCCATATTCCTGTACTTTAGGGACCGGCCGTTCACAAACACATGTAAAGGAGGGGCTAATGCAAAAAGGGCCCCCTTGTGGACCTGATATTAATTTCAGCCCCCCTCCCCCTCTTGGTCGTGAAAAATGTACGTCAACCTCATAGTCATAGAAAATAGAGTGAACCATGTTCTACGAGCAAAATTAAGGTGATATTTTAAAGGCCGCTTCCGAGGGATGAACATTTTCAGCGCCCCACTTTTTGCACCCCCCTTCCATTACAAGTGTTTGTGAAAGGTCCCTTATATTTGGGCGTGTAAATACACTATGGTTGTATTTATGCACGTTTCCTGCAATAACGTTTTAGTTCTTTTCATTTTTATACTGACCGTTTCGGGGTAAAAGCTTTAAAAGGTCGTATATGCGTATACTTTTTTTTGCCCAAGAGTAAACAAAATACAAACGCAGGAAGCCATATAACTAGGCCTATTACAAGACTTTGCGCTCTGAAAGCTTCTAAAGCCTTTGAAAAAGAAAATATGTTTCAGTCCCGGGGTTTCAGAAGTTATTAAGATTTAGAGTTAAGAAACATATTTTCAATAGTATTTTCATTTTTCCTAGGGATTGCTTCCTAGTATTCTAGCTATATCCATCCATTGCTTGTCAAAAAGTAAAATATCCAGTGTCATTCAATGTCAGCCAATATAATCAAATAAAGCGCGGACTCTGCACTGCCTGTGTACATATACTTTACTTTATCTTGTTAGTTCCTATTGTGACGTTTGGTCATGTGACTTTCATTGAGAAAAAAACCTTTCCGATATTGATAAGCACCGGAACCGAGTGAATCCGAGTATTACCAAATATGGCAAGCACCGGAAGTTGTTTAACCAATCAACGATTGGGTCCATGCAACGTCATATATGAATATTCATAAAGGTCAGAACCCGGGAGCGATACCAATTGTGAATGGCTTGATAACAATACTATACAAATATAAATAGCACACAGGGGCTTCTTTGGGGGCGGAGCTATATTAGTATGGCAGTCTCTTGACTGAGTATATATTGAAGGGAAATCCTGAATCGATTTCAAAGTGACTCATTATCTCTAAGAGAAACCACAAACTTTATGGAATATAACGGGATACCGCTACATGCTAAAAACTTGTGTGAGACGGCACCCATCCTCCCCGCCCACGATTTCTCATCAATAATTATTTGCCATCATCATCCGTCTTTGATTTGGTAAGTCAAATTTGATTTTGTTTCTATATAGTGGGTTAACAACGACCTTGACAGAGATATGCTTAAAAAACTTCATTAAAGTTGACAATTTTGGTATTTTTTTGTAACAATTACATAATCATCTTCTGATGCACTTATGGTTACAAACTTTGTAACGCCAAAATGCGTTAACTGATCATGTTTGATGTTAGATTTTGCAGACGTGCACGTCGCATGGGCTTCATATCCTGGAACATTTGTTAAATGTTGCACACATTTTGTGTTGAGCTATTTTGAGTTTAATACCTCAAAGAAAGTTAATTTTGACACATTTCATTAAAGAGCCTGCACATTGTTAAAATTGATATGTTTATCTGCAAAATCACAATAAAAAATTTATTAATTTGACTGTTTTTGTTTGAACATCAGGTTAAGGTATTTCATTATTTGACATGTTTAAGCTACCGGGGTTGCTTTGGATGGTTTTTTAAAAGGTTAAAGCAAAAAGCAAAAATAAGTTTTAAAAATGTGTACTGATAACTGTATTGTGTGCATGTGAATTAATGTTAGATTCATTGCGCTGCACTGTCTATCTTTTGCAAAGTTAAAATTGCACATACTAACTTACTAAGGTATTAGGAAATCCGAGATCATATAAATGCACGATATGTTATACATACGTATATTCAATCTCAGTGCAATTCATGTATACGTGGATTGATATTTACTTGTTTTTCCCATTTGTAGAACTTAAAAAATGTTCTAAATCGTGTGATATAATGATATTATATGCAATATAAATAAGTTTGCAACTTTCTGAGACAGAAAATCATTCATCATATTGAATTCAGAATTGTAATTAATCATGATACTACCTATTCATATTATATTACTGTTATGAATAAAGCAAAAACAGCCTAATAATAGTGAGAGTACATGTATAGAATAGTATATAGATTAACATCACACCGAATTTAGAACATAATTGTTGAACCAGTAGGAATTCCAAGCAAGCAGCTAACATTGTATTTCTGGGAATCACAGACCCCGCGGTCAAACAACTTTAAAGCGATGAAAAGAATACTTCCGATACCACTTGTGTGCATGGTTAAACCATTTGCACTTGAGTTTTGGATGTCAAGTTCACCCATGATTCAATCTGCATGTAAGAGATTAGTGTGTGGAATATTGTTAAACCATCAACATAATACTGAATCTTTTAGTATAAATATTGTAATATTATACTCGAATAATATAGATATTTAGTTATAGTTCACTTTCTTGAACTTCAAGAAAGTGGCCAATTCTAAAAAAATTTGAAATATTTAAGAAAAACGATACAGCAGACAGCAACAGTCACACCCGAGGGCAGATCCTATTAATAAATCTCAGCCCCGTGTAATATGATAACCATGCTTAGCAATTTATACTAAGCATGTTAGTACTCGTGTATATGCTTTTTAGCTTCGAATATGAAACACCTTTTGATTCCACCTGACGCGAAAAGTCGGGTGCATTGAATTGAACTCACAGCATTCCTCTACGCCCGACTGATCTGATTTGGGGTGCCCATCATGTTGATATATTTGGGTCATTTCTGGAATTCCTCGTATTTGACAGTTCAAATATTTTACACAATATTTTTTGTTCCAAAAATATGCAATAAGATTGAAAGCACATTGTGTATCAATTTCATTTGATTAAGGACAAAGATTTTATCCCACTTGTAATACATTCAATAAATGAATTTGCCGAAGTTGCAAAATATTGCTTGGGACTTCCCGATTTTATTAGTGCAGGTTCTTCAGAAAACAAATGCAAGTTCTCCTCGCTTTTCATACCTTTGTCGTCAAATTTCTTCTAAGACTATATTATTAAAATGCACTATAAGCCTATACTTGCACAGAAAAAATTCATAAAAAAATGAAGGGAAAAGCAGACGCATACGTTCTAAAACACCGTTACCAGTTTACACAGTGTTCCAAATAAAATCTTCCAACATGTTTATTGTTTACCAATCGCAGTTCGAAGGAGCATTATTCTTATTGTTAATGATAATTTTGAGAGGAAAAATACCCAAACAAATGTCGAACTCGTCATAAAAGCTCATAAAGCCCAATTCACACCGAGAATCATTTACCTATAGTGCATCGCCGGCCTATAATAAGAACGTCAACAAGCCAATACCTGTTAGTGGTCCTCGAACGTATAGATAGGCAAAAATGTGGTTTCAATGCATGACAGTGGCGTAGATTTCTTTTTGACATGGGGGAAAGTACAGTGATTCCAGCACCTTTTGGCAACAGAATAAGTTTATTCGTCAAATACGCGCGAAGCGTGTGAAAAATTTTACCATTTTGAAGCTAAACTGATGAAATATGGTGGAATAGTGGAATAAATTCGCGCGAAGCGCGCAAAAATGTGCCCTTTTGGAACTAAAGTGACCAAATATATGGTTAATTTGGTCAGAAACCCACATACAGTCGTCAACGTGCCGGGGGGATGATTGTATGGACCATCCCCCTGGTAAAATATGGGGGTATCCCCCATCCCCCGTGATCTACGCCTATGATGCATGAGATGCAAACGTCAGTTTGAAAGAAATTTTCATATTTTCAGAGAAAGTGCTTTGAAACAGTGGCTGTCCTTCAAACTGGGAAGTATCTTAGCCCCGCCGTTCTTTGGCATCACTAAATACTTATTGTGGAAAAGGAATGTTCACTCTTTTGTTTCACAATGTTGTAAGCGTGGGGGTTTATTTTAGTTAATACAGTTACCATGAATGCATTGTTTTATTGTGGACTATAAAGGTATACAAGAATATATTATTATACAATATTTTCACTTGTGCTTAACTTTCGCCTTAAGCCATTCGCTTTCCGAATCCCGGGATTGAAGCATTCATCATTATGGAATTCGCGTCACGTGACCGCCGGTCGAATTTATCGATGACTTATCGATGACACATAGCCAATCAAATGCCTGTATAAGTGAAAGTATTGTGAAACAACCAATCACGTCTTTATTAAGTACCTCTTTTAGTCAAAGGCACAAAAGTTTGGATCATAGTGCATTCCCGATATATATTATAGTGATGGATGGTCATTCATAGTTAGTAGTACCTTTCTGTTAGCAGGAGTGGATATATTCGAATATTCCGCGTCATTGCGTTCTCGGATTATTGATCATGTTTGAAAAATGGAACCTTATTCCAACATGGAGCTCAAGTAAGTTCAAGTAGCCTCGGCTTTTAAGCATTTGTATACTTGTAGTTAACTTTGACTCTTTATTAGACTAGAATTTACATAAATTTGTTAATTTTTTCATTAATTGTTAATTTTTTTCCCTCAAATTTATCCTTGTTGAGGGATATGAGCCCGCGTCGTGGAAGCTTAAACCTCGGAGATCGTTGGTCTTTTCAGTGGTGTTTTCCAGCGATTTTATAAATTATAATGAAATGTTTTTGACTTAATCAGATGGCTATCCAGGATTTCATTATTCATGTTTTTATATTATATTTTTATTAGACCTTTTCATATTTATACTATTGTTCTGATTATTAACCAAGCCTTCGGTCGCGCCTATATTTTCAAGATGGCGTCCGTCCGCGTTATTGCAACTCATGACAAGTATCAAAAAATGTCGCGTTTTTTTTCGCAGTTGCAAATTGTATCGATAGCTCATAACTATTTTATAGTGTTACATATTTTCATATCAAATATCGTTTTAGTATTATTTCCAATGCAAAACTACATCAGGGACGAGGAAAGCTTTATTCTGGATTTTGCAATGCTTTTTTTTCTTTAGTCACATCTGGTTCCTGAATGGGGTTGTTGAATTGAACACGTCATGTATCGGCTTTTTAACATGTATCTTATTCTTGTGGTATAGTAAAATATGAATTGCAATGTGATTCTAACTTAAAAGAACACAATATTTCTATTGCACACCAATTGGAGATTCAGGGTAATCCCAAAAGATCATTGCAATTAAATATATTCACTGCAAAAACAAGTGTTTATATTTAAACACCATATTGTGTTTATCAGAGCAACACTTAATAAACACATAATTCATGTTAATGGTCTAACACTAATGTTCATAAATTAACACTTGGTGTTATATTACAAACACTAATGTTTGTAATATAACACCAAGTGTTAATTTATGAACATTAGTGTTAGAAAAATTAACATTAGTGTTAGACCATTAACATGAATTATGTGTTTATTAAGTGTTGCTCTGATAAACACAATATGGTGTTTAAATATAAACACTTGTTTTTGCAGTGTTAATGTGTAAACAATTACGCACTTTGTTGGGCCACATTTGTTAATAAACCAAAAATAACATTGATAGTTATGTCAAATACCTGATAAACACCCGCAAATCACAATTACACAAAAATATACAAACTTTCATTTCTGCACCCGTATAATATATGAACATCACTGATCAAACCTATTCTCTAATCATAACACTGATTATTTTATTGACATAATATCAAATGATATCATAATTTGTCTTATCTTGGGCTATTAAATCAACAATTTTGACTGTAAAGATTCGCCCACGTTTTGGACCAAAGTGTGAAAAATAAAACGAGAAAAACAACAACGTGGGAACATAGGCCTAGTGCAATTCGTAGTTGTTTTATTTTTAATTAATCACCCGAAATTTGAAAGATATAAAAATTAAAAATATCACATGATTTAAAGTACATTTTCTTATTTAAAAAGA
Source organism: Amphiura filiformis (assembly GCF_039555335.1). Taxonomy (NCBI): domain Eukaryota; kingdom Metazoa; phylum Echinodermata; class Ophiuroidea; order Amphilepidida; family Amphiuridae; genus Amphiura; species Amphiura filiformis. The sequence goes on from NC_092635.1 coordinate 52,912,468, forward strand.
CGATAAAAAGTCCACTCAAAGATTTAAAACAAATACAACAGAACAAAGAAAGAAATTTACTCGTCATGAGTTACTAAAGTAGCAGAATTCAGAAGACATGAACTTCCGGGATCATTTGCAAAAATATATGTTTTTTTTCATAAGAATAACTTTATGCAACAGCTACAAACACAAAGAGTAGATGAAACAGATTTCCAGAAATTAAAGCGACAACAAAAATATACTAAATCATGAGATAAGACACTGTTACGCTAATTGCTGAATTCGGCAAAATGTAATAATATATACAACTTCACTTCCGGGACTTTAACAATTTATTCCATTTAATATCGCATGTCGTATACCCTAAAACAAAAAACGAGATTAGAAACTGAAAACAAAGAAAGAAATTTGAGAAAGTGTATTGTAAAGAAAACCTGAATTTGATAGTCCTTGCAAGAAACCTCAAAGTCCCCCGCCTTAAAGCTTGCGAACAGAATGTGTCACTGTTTTTTTTAACAAAAAGGTTCTTCAGATGAGCTGATGTATATATGTTGGAATCTAAACAAAGAACCCAAAATGGTTCTGGAAAGGCAAGAACGAACCAATTTAGACCTGAATAACAATTCCTTCAAAAAGGAATGAGGAACCCATTGGAGATTTGTTATAAAAAATTGTAACATTAGCATAGTAATCAAAGAAAGATTACGAAATGTGAAGCATATATAATTGCAGTGGGAGAGGTGACCTGAAAAAGGGTCAAAGACCAGAAAGAACCATTTATGAGGTTTGTTCAATTTCATCTGTTCAGCTGTCCTGAAGAATCCCTATATAACTTTTTTAAGAGTGGGTGGTTTTGATATACATAAATTTATAAAATAATCAGTTTTCCTATAAGTTATAACCATGCATGTGAAGTTTCTGAAACCATTGCTTTGTACTTTTATCATTTTATATTTGAAAGTATAGCCTATCAAAACATTGGTGCCTTTGTTTAAGTGTAGGCCTACATGAGAATAACCTAGTGCATCAATCGCAACTCCTCTCTTTCCTGATTCCATCAGTTCCTTAAGTTGGGGGTGTAATAACCTACCATTGTCTTCATCGTGCTTGTTATTCAGTTCATTTTGTTAGTTTCACTCTACAACTTTATATTGTCTAATAATATATAAAGTTGGTTACAGTCTGTTATTTAATCTTATTTTGAAATATTTTCTTTGTGCACTTTACAGCTCCTAAGACGTTTCACATTATATCACCATGCCTGTGTTAATGAGCACCCCGTCATACAAACGCCGATGCAGCCATTCGCGCGTCATGAGCTCTTGTACGCCCGCAGAAAGACTCCGCCTTCGACCATGGCTGGAGAAGAAGATCGAAGAAGAAAGCATACCTGGACTAGGGTGGATTGACGAGAAAGCAAGAATTGTTAAGATACCATGGAAACATGCTGCAAGACATGGATGGCAGAGAGATAAAGATGCTTCACTCTTCAAGGAATGGGCCATTCATACAAGTAAGTATTTTTTGCGGCACATATCATCATCATCATCATCATCAGTCGGCTGCGGAGCAGGCGACTACAATCTTTGCAGCCCACAATAAATTCACTTAATTGTTAAAGGAGTATTTCGTGATCTTAGCATCCTCTATAATGACATTTTTCTGTAGATATCCACGATAAAAGCTTATTCCCAAAATTTCAGTTGATTCCAATTTTGCGAGTTATGCATAATTATGTGTAGCCTATTTACGCTGCTCCATAGGCCAGTGTGTTTTAATTTCGCTCTGGTATAATCAGAACCTTAATTCAAATTTGACCATATTTTTGCTAAACGAATTAATCTGTAAGAAATTTTTTGTACATAAACATTTAATATGTAGCCAGAGGTTTCCAGTGGTATAAAAGTCTACCTTTTTTTTGAAAAGTGGGGGGATGAGACTGTGGATCACGAAGTGCCTCTTTAAACTACTAATAATGAATAACAACAAGTGAACATGTAAACTAACAAAACGTTTGAACAAAATGCAGTTTCTCAAGATAATTTACGGTACTCTTTGCTGTATTAAAATGTTTTCATTGTTTCAATTAGTTTGACAAATGCATTCACTGATCCGTGTTCTGTGGATCACATTCTCTGCGAAGTATTATGTAAGACCGTTTTTAACACGAAAGGCCTTTTTCTTATAACGTACTACAACAAAGAGTGATTTTAAACTGAATTCACTGAAGATGAAGAAACAAGGAAACATCTAAGCTAAGAAGCAGTTGTTTTTGAAGAGGAAGCAATTATTATAACAAATTATAAAGCACTGATGACTTTTAGAATCCTGTTTACTTCATTTTGGTTGCACAAAAGCAGGATATTGCCGGTTACCCAATAGGTATAGCCTATAAACCCTGAAGTTTACACCCACCCACATAAACGTAGCACAGGGTACCTATATATCCAGGGTTCCATGATACACATGTTTTTACCGTGATGCCGAAATTTTCCAAGAATTTGAAACAATCAGGTCGTATTTTATCAGGGAGGGATAAAATGTGCTCTGACAACTTGAGAACTCCGTCATTCCTTGCCGAGGTGGGGGGTAAAAACACCCAGAAACCTTGGGCTGAACTTGGAGTTAAACAATGGCAATTGTAATATTGTTGTGCAAATTAAGACTTGAACCTGAACAAAATATTGAATGAAAAGGGCAATATTTTACAGGGCCGTAGCAAGGTTGACAAATGTGGGGCGGCCATCACATCATATTTTATCAGATAATGTGGCTCGACAGATGACACTATTATGGGAAAACTGAACTCTCACAAAAAACTTGAAAATTTCGCGGCAAAATGCTCATCCAAATATCTCAATTTTTGGAAACATTCTAGCACCAAAACCCCCAAGACTCATTTTTGGTACTTCAGTTCTATATGTCATCCCTCCCTCCATGTATATAATGAAGCCCTGTCATGTCACCGAAAGCCTCGTAGTTCGCAGGTTCTGGACTTATATCCAACATGTCCCCTAGCCATTTTTGAAGAAAAAAAAAATGTCACCCACCTTTAAATTCGAATTCAAAAGTAGCCTACAAGTAGTGATAAGAGCCTTTGCGATGTAAAACTGTTATAGGCCTAATTTCATTAATGTGGTGTAGGTTACCCATGCATCAATCCCTGCATTCCCCACCCACCAAATCTCGGACTCTCGGATCAGCGTGCGGAAATCGTGGGGTAAAAATGATTATATTATATAATTACATTTACACGCCCTACATTAGAGATCAATTTCACGATGAGTCTTCAGTGTGAAATGCCGGGATGTTGAAATCCCATTTTTGTGTCAAAGAGCACCACGCACACAAATTTACATTTTAAGTATAACGTATAAAACTGGGGTCAGAGGTCTTCTTTGCTTTGGGCGCCTACTTCCTATATGTACATGTATGCAGTTTGGGGTGATGTGCGTGACATTATAATTTAAACATGTGTATATGTATATAAGGGTTATAAATATTAAGGAAATTCACGTAGAAAAAGGAGGGTATATTATGTTTAACACTTGGAAAAGAGAATTTAAAAGCGACGAACATGTTAATGTTCATACAAATTCAGTAAGAAAGTCTAGAATTATTGGCAGGTTAATAGAATTTTTACTCCATTTTCTTTCGTAAAAATTATGTCAATTATCAAGAAACAAAATATGCACAAGGATTATAAAAGAAAATTCAAATTATGAATTAAAAAGGGCCTCTATGTTAATATCATATTTTGACACTTTGACAAGAATTCATCATTTTATGAATCCCAGGGACGTGTGTCTATTACAAAGCTTGCAAAATATGCAATTTTTATTCTTTTTTCCCCATTTTTGTTCCTCATTCCAAAGTAACAGTTGTGAGAAGCAATTATCTTATTACGCACCCAGATTACAAGTCGTTTGTCTCTAACTTTAACTAAACATTAAAAAAAAGCCCAAGGCTTTAAGCAAGTACAAAAAGCACTCTAATATGAATTCAAATTCTTCAGAAGAACAAAATAAAGAGAACAGTTTGATCAAAGTAATTATTTAAATGCTTAGCCATCACTTTGGAATGTAGGTACCCTGGAGTCGGGTTAAAGGCGTGTGGGTGGTTTTTTTTATTTGAATAAAAATGTAAAGTAAAGTAGTCACAAGACCCGGCCACCGTGTAGATTTTGCGTGGGCAATTTAACATCAAATGCCTGGAGTACCAGGTACATGTACATTGTACATATTGGACGTTGCACGTACACAAGTTTCTGGTGCTCGATTGCGAAACACAAGTTTATCTTTTACTTGGTTTATATCTCTTCTAACAACTTTTGTTTATCATCTGAAATCTTTTGGATCAACACGATGTAAGTTTCTTTTTATATGTTATGTTTAAACTAAGCTAATTTTTATTATTTTAACATCACTCAAAGCGTGCATAGAAAATTGTGCATGAACACTGCAAACTGTATATATGTCACTTTGTCGTACATGCAGGTATTGGTAAAACAGCGTTACACGTAGAATTGATGTAAAAACTGCAGTGCGTCGTGAATTAGGCTTGCTTTTGGAGTAAATAATTATAATAAATGATAATTTGTCCCGCATCTTCAGATTTTTGTATGGCTTTGGAGAACAAGATTGAAAATGGAATCTCAAGTTTTTGCCTTGGTTATGATGGCATACAATTAAAGCTACGATATGCGCTGGATACAAATATTTCTTACTTTTGATATATTTCTACGTTTCAAACTAAAGCATGGACGGTATATTTATTGCATGCACGACTTAAATAGAAAATATTCTTTGATATTCTTCTTCACATTGATTCAAACAATCGTAAATAGTGTACATGTACGATAATACAATTCAACCACCCAAAATTAGACATTTATTAACATGATAAAGTAAATTACATCAAAATATTGGTCGACCAAATAAAGTCTTCCTTGTAAAAACAACAAACACATTTAGATTTGTAAATTTATGTAATCAATTTTTTAAGTCGGTTGCCTTGAAAAAAGAAGCAAGATAAAGATAATATCATATATCAGCTCATACAAAGTCAGCGATACGATACATTAATAGTTATCATTTTATATTTCAATTTTATGAAATTTGAAGCAAAATTTAAAAAGAAATGCTAAGTTGATGATTTTGAAATAGTTATCCTTTATAGTGAACTTAAAAAGGTAAAGAACCAGATAAGCAAAAAGGTATTCCCCCAAATTGTGCAACAGAAACGCGTGGGCGAACACATACTCATAATCACGAGTTCATTCTCAATGGACTTAAAAGCTCTTAAGGGATTCCCGAACGCCCACGGACACGTGGTGCAACGGGCCGGTAAATAGGCCATGTGTATTCTGGAGGAAAGAAATGTCAAATGCGATAACCATGATAACATTTTGACACAAAAATGTGTGTAAAGTTCAATTCAATTTGTATTGAACTTGTTTAAAAAAATGTGTGTAAACTATCTGTTTTATAGATTAGATGTGGCAATTATGTGGTTATTATACTTATTAACAATCATGCATGCAAATAAAATATTATTCTAAGTTATGTCAATGTCAACTGGATGTATAGATAGTGCAACATATTAATTTATTTTCAAATATTGTGTCGTAAAGTTTTATTTACCATACAGCAAATCTTGATTGGTAAACAAACAGTTAAACTATTTTTCTTACACTTATAATAAAATCAAGTAAATAAACAAATGAACACACAAAAAAGACATTCAAGGTCAAAGGTGTTGTCAATACTGCATAACCACTTGATGCATTTTTAAGAATTATATTATGTGATTCGCTTTCAAACTTACTGGAATGTTTTTGACCCACGGATATATTAAAAGAGGATTTCGTGATCATAGCATCCTCTTTTTATGACATTTTTCAGTAGATATCCACGAAAAAGGCTTATTCCCAAAATATCAGTTGATTCTGATTTTGCGTTTGCGAGTTATGCATGGTTATGTATACCAGAACGAAATTCAAATTTGATGATATTTTTGCTAGACGAATTAATCTGCGAAATAGTTTTGGTACATAAAAACTATGTAGCCAGAGGTTTCCAGTGGTATAAAAATCTCAGTTTTTTAAATAGAAAAGTGGGGGGATGAGGCTGTGGATCGCGAAATGTCCTTTTAAGGAAGCAAAACAAAGAAACTTTCAATTAATTTTGCATTGTCTCATGATCATTTCTCATTCCGCAACTATAAAGCCCATGTCATGTGGCTGCCATGAATCCGCGAAAAATGTCAGCATTTCCTTTGCATGACTTGCTTGTTTTAATTTTTACCCGCCCACCTTTCGACAAGAAGTTCCTTAAATTGCATAATCGCCGGTTTTCAATAACTGTAAATATTTTTCTCCCAACCAATTGGAAACAATAATTGGAATAGACACGAATACTTCCTACACCTATAGAATAATTCGACAAATGTCATGGGGTGCTTTGAAATTTCATGCTGATTCCACAAGCGATATATGATATGATTGGAGGAGTTATTTTTCGTGACATTTCGATGAGTCAATAGTTAATAGTATTGTTGTTGGTAGGGGTAAATATTTCAACACAGCACACACAAATAAACAATTTAACAAACACACAACACACATATCGTCACCCTGCTATGTATTGCATAACTCATTTTTCAGCTGAATTGAGCTTTTTGCCTAAATCATCAGCATGTACCGTTGACGTTGACCAATCATATTGGAGATTTGGGGTGCGTTAGGCAATTTTGACAGGTGCCAAATGGTGAGTTAGGCATTTTAACACTAGAATTTATGCCTAACAAGCTGTTTGTCTGAAGATCTTGCTCTTACTTTTGCCTATAAGTCACATATACCAAAGTCATTGAAAAGCTTTGAAAGTCGCATGTACATGTATGATGTATCGTTAATCTATGTTAAACCACCATCCAAGTAATTGTTTCTGATAATTCCTTTTAATTTGTGTCATTATCATTTTTGTTCTTGTCCAAAGATTGGTGAATAAATATGTTTATATTAGTATGCATATGCTTGAACCATATTTTGTACTTTTTCTATACAAAAAAGTGAGTTAGGCAATTATCGTAGCAGTGACGATTATCGGCAAACAAAAGCAAACGGTGCGATGATTGACAAACCAATGCATAATCATAATCCCCAAATAATATATTTTTACCAATGTTGTACAATATAGGAAATACAAAAATAATTAAACTTAGAAGCAGGTGCGACCCTTAATTCTTTTGATTCTTTAAAAATATTTTACAAATTATTATTTGATAAACAGACCACAATATTTCAGCAAAGATCGAACACGCTTTTATTTAAAACTCATAAACCAACGGCAAAAACGGAATTAGGTAAAATTACCTAACCGATTGATTTTTTGAAAATAATAGCTATTAAGCTAAGAAAAACAAATCTGACTTTGAATTTTAAAAGCAGTGAAAGTAGTTTTTATGGATAAATAAACCACATCGAGTTTATCCAAGATCTTGCACGCTTACATCTCATGAAATTTCTATTGGTGATTTTTTGAAGCAGTTATTATTAACAAACCACACTAAAGCATGCTAGGGTTTTGGAAACAAATGGGCACGCTTAAACTCATGATGACAAATCAATTGGGCCAAGTTTACGGTTAGTTTACATTGTTGATTTCAAGATGCTGAATCGCCTCCCGAAGCAATTTGAGATTCTGTTAATTCAACTTGTAATATTATCTTAGCACGAGCGACATTCCTGTGGTAAAAATCCAACTAAGTTAAAGAAACGTCTTGTAAAGAGTGTATAAAGCAAAGCAATATGACTAATACATCTCTGCTAAGTATTCTTTGATCTTTAGTAACATCTACCATTGAGAAACAGTTGAACAGCTGGAATTCTTCAAAAATTGGTATAGCTCTGATTCGCATTTAACAATCATGTTCAATTCATCTTGTGGTCGCCAAAAAGTTTCTCGACCTTACGCGTGACAACATGCCAGGGGTAATAAGATCTTGCAGAAAATTTAAGAAGATGGTTTAAAAATAAGGAAAAAGAAAAGAAAGTTGGCCTTCAACTTGACAGGTGGTCTAAGAGGTGTGGAGTAATTTGTGGTTAGAAATATCTTGAAGTACAAGCGTGATTCAGATGCTTGTATTAACAAGCCGTTAAATCTCTTATGACGGCGTCAAGTTTATCCCTAAAAAAGGCGCCAAAGAAAAAGTTCATTTCCAAATGCATGCAGAACTTTTCTTTTCTTTGTTTGTTAAACAGCTTTAAACTGCAACCTTTTTTCTTTGTTTGGAAATCGAGCTGCAAAATGTCTTTCCATATAGTTGTGCTGTAGCAAAATAAAGCAAAGTATAAACTTTGTTTGTATTTGAACGAATAAATTCTGTTTAATATTGAATGCTTAAAAATGTGAAATGACATTAATAATAACAAAATATTTCAAGTGATGCTTCCTCCTTTACCGTTGAAATATATATCTCAACCTTCATAACGATGTTTTAATTTTTTGATCTGATTAATATGATAGTATACCGTGCATTAAAATTGTATGACGAAATAGTCCCATTTTGTATGAAGAGCTTATTTCCAAACCGTGTTAAGTCCACAAACCCATGTTTCTGATTTTCCTGTGCAAAATTTTCCATTGTAGGTATATCAGATATTATAATTTCAGTTGGATGGAGTATGCAAACAGTGGATGGATGCACAGTAACAATACTGTGTGAGGCTTTGTTTGAGAACAATAGTCTGCATATTGTTATCCAGCATTGTTATGGTAAATAATAGCTTGTTGATGGTATAACTCATTGTTGCTAATGTCAAGCTTGTCAAGTAATTGTGATTGTATCACACAAGTAAATGAGACACATGGGGTTGTGGGTGATTGTATCACACAAGTAAATGAGACACATGGGGTTGTGGAAATAAGCTCTTCATATAGTCATGGTAACAATCTACAATAATTATAAATGTATAGAGAGCATTAGAGTCGCGTATCATTAACAATCCATTTTTATATTTTTTTTTAATTTTTACAGAAAAATATGATCCTAAAAATGATGAGCCCAAAGCTAACCCAAAGACTTGGAAAGCCAACTTCCGGTGTGCCATCAATTCACTGCCTGATATTGAGGATTTTTTTTTTTTTTTTTTCTTTCTTTCTTTCTTTCTTTTTTTATTCTTTCTTTCTTTCTTTCTTTCTTTCTTTCTTTTCATTCATTCATTCATTCATTCATTCATTCATTCATTCATTCTTTCTTTCTTTCTTTCTTTCTTTCTTTCTTTCTTTCTTTCTTTCTTTCTTTCTTTCTTTCTTTCTTTCTTTCTTTCTTTCTTTCTTTCTTTCTTTTTTTCTTTCTTTCTTTCTTTCCTTTTTTCTTTCTTTCTTTCGTTCTTTCTTCTTCTTTCCTTTTCCTTTTTTTTGCCTCTTCTTTAATTTCATCGTCTGTTCTTCTTCATTTTCTTCTTTTATGCATTTTTTTTCTTTTCTTCTCATATCCATCTCTTCTTCTTTTTATCTGTTCCCTTCTTTCTTTTTCTCCTCTCTTCATCTTCTTCTTCTTCCCCATCTTCCTGCTCCTCCTTCTCTTCATCATCATCATCATCATCATCATCATCATCATCATCATCATCATCAATATCATCATCATCTTCTTCTGCTGCTCCTTCTCCTTCTTCCTACTTTTTTCCTTCTTCCTTCTTCCTCCTTCTTTTTTCCTTCTTCCTTCTTCTTCATTTGCTTCTTCCCTCTTTCTTCTCCTTTTCCTTCTTCTTATTCTTCTTCAGTTCCACTTCCTCCTCATTCTCCTCCTCCTTCTTAGTTTTTCGACATCTTTTTCTTTTTTTCAGTATAGTTAAATGAAATATACCAATTTATATAACCATGCAGTTATACCAAATAAAATGAGAAATAAAATGTAACACTACAAGAACTGGTTTTGTTTGATACAATTTTCACAAATGGACTCTTATCATATTTACTTTCATTCATATCATATAGATTATGCTAACAGATTAGTTCCAATTATTATTTTAACTCATTATCCCTATCTTTATATGAACTCATCTATTTGGTATTCCCTCGTATCATAAATATGGTGTTTCCTTGTGAAAATATTCAATTAAAACAGGTGTTTCCGTTTGATACACGAAGTAAATATTTCCTTGAAAATATATTAGAAAATTAAAGTGTTTTATCATTAGAGGATATGCGAGAGAGTACACGCTTGTTGTCATGATCAAATAAAATACTTTTTGCAAGGAGACCCAGCGTCTGGAAAGACGACGTTATTGTGCAAGTTGTACTCGTAAACAAAACAATTCACCTCCATGACGTGCGCACGCATATGGCAAGCCATTGGGGTCGTAACGTGCAGGTATGACCCCAATCGCTTGCCGTACACGCATATCAGTTACGGCTCAATTGTAGACATGTATAAATACGAACACATTGATTCTTATTCCTTCATTTTTCTATTTGCCCAATTCAGTTTCAGAAACTATTGCGAGAAAACCTAAAAGTCCAAAATCAACTAAATCTCAGTCAAAGACACAAATGAAATTGCCATCGGAAGTCTCGTCTACTCTGGTTGAGGTAAGTAATAGCTGACATGGGTGATACTTATGCGTAAATGTTCATGTCCTAAAATCACTAAGACATAATATCACAATAGACTTGATCCACCAGTCCTTCAACTGCTACGCACGGTCATCGGGTTGTGCTTGCAACAAGAAACGGCCATTTTGTCCCGCCATTTTGAATAGTTTTGAGATCGGGCCGAGGGACTCAGGCTAATATCACAATCTGTTAGGACACACAGTTCTTTGACCCCAATATACTCGTATACACACGTACACTTGACCTTTGAATGTATTGGGTACAAAACCTCAAACTCAACAGCACGAGACATGGTGATGGTTCAGTTGAGTGTGAATGGATTTTTGTTGAAACATGTCATAAATGTTAATGATGATGATGATGGTTAACAAATGATAAAACTGAAGTAAGCTATACAGAAAACACAATCAATATTATTTTTCATGATTAAGTTCATAATTTATATTTTTATAATGTATATTTTTATTTTGTTCAGGCTTCATCTAGGGTTTCAATCAGATGTGATAGTGTCAATGTAAACGTAATTGGAGCTCATCCACCACCACCTGCGTATGAACGCGTTATACGAGAACGAAGACTGCAGCAAACAAGTAATGAAACAAGGGGACTTCCAACTAGCACAGGTACGTGAGTTTTGGATATGTGTGTGGGATGTGGATGCGCGTTTTGTTTTTTGGTTTGAGGTTTTTATATACCTTAAAAACTCGATAGTTAGCATATGTGCTTACTATCGAGCACTTTTAAAACATGCAAACATGAAGAACCCTATGCCACATGTGTAAAGGGTTTTGAGCAAATAATCGATACACATAGTTTATATGAACAAGTAAACCTGCAAATGTGTGTCTCAACCCCATTAGCTCAGTCGGTAAAGCACCAGACTTTGGTATAATTTCATGTTTTCAAAAGCGCTCGATAGATAACTATCGAGTTTTTACGTTACTGTGTTTTGTAACCAATCCACGTGTTATTGTAAGACTACTAAAGACACTGAAACAAAATACTTACCAATATTTCTTTCTTTTATTTTCCTTGACAGAACACTGCCCGCTTCCTCCCGTAACAACATTCCAATTTCCCTATGCAACTAATATCTCTTACCCTAATTCTAGAATACCCTCAGTCCCCAATACACCCTGTACCACAGTATCTAGTCCAATGTCCTCGACGTCGTGTACCAGCACCCCTGCAACCTCACCAGTTTTCACATTTCCAACTGCACCATTTCCTGGGATGCGCACCATACCGTCACCAATAAACGTCAAGCAAGAACCTCTAAGCAGTTTTGAAGATGGTAAGTTAATCAATTGATCGATCAATCAATCAATCAATCAATCAATCAATCAATCTTTATGCAAGCAAATAATTGGTAGATCAAACAGTTCATTTCTGATCAATCCAATTACCGGTACTTCAAAAGACACACCCAGGAAAATGGTAAAACATCAACCTCATGAGAACTACCTGCCGATTGGCCAAAATGAATATTATGTCCAATTTTGAACCAATCATGGAGGGTAATAATAAGATCATCTGCAAAATGTAAGTTCGACCATAAATGGTTTAAAGCCTAGTCATAATTGGCAATTGAAATGAGCATTTTAAGTTATTAACCAATCAGAAATGCTGTTAGATGACAAGTAGTGTCCAGGGGTTAATTATTTCTCTTTGAGTACAACGTAATTGAGGGATATAATTTATCAAAGGTACATCTGGTTGATGATTCTTGATGTGCTTTGAGCTAGACCGTATGTTTGTTAGGAAAATAATACAAATCAATATAGTCTCAACACCCTAATAACGTTAGTGACCAATGAACTTTTTTGTTACATTATAAAAATGCACCTTTTCAACCACCGGTTGATTTTCCCATAAGCCTATGTAGCATTTCCAGGAATTGCTAATAAAGTTTTATCTATCATACTTATCACTTAATATTAGTATCTGATGTATCAGATACATTAGTTACATCCGTTATGCTATTTCCTCTCAAGGGACGTACGGACGGAAATATTAAAATTCAAAGTGCTTTAATATTATTTATAACTAGACACTAAATACAATCTTTATTGTTATCATTTTATTTATAGATGGTATGAGTGACAGTGGTTCAAACATGACCGACGAAGAAGTCATTGATGTAAGTATTAAGTTCATTTAAAAATGAACTTATTAGTATAACAAGTCTTCATAATATGGCTATAACCTATCTTCTACTCACAAATACACCCCGACACAATTATGTTTGCACACACAAAGCTATGGGACCCCAAAGACGAGAAAATCAACATTATAGATATTTGATAAAAACTGCGTACTTTTACTGCGCTTAGCTTGTTCCGATACTTCAGTTAGATTATTTGAAAGTTTTCACACAAAATCGGATCAATATTTCCAAATATGTTATTGATGTTTTTAATTATTTTAAATTATTGGTATATGTGGTTACTTTTAACTTAGTTGTTTATTGTATTTTTTTTATCGTAAAACGCACAATCCTTCTGGTATTGAGCGCTATATAATGGTAAAACTAGCATAAATTATTATTATTTTTTATTAATTATCATTTAATTATCATCAATTCTTTTTATATATTTTGGACAGATGGTCGATCAAATGCGAGAAGAAAGTAGTTCTCCAGATCCAAGTAGTCCTCTAGGTGCCAGGCTCTCACCACCCTTAATCAGTCAAAATGAATGGACGACAAGTACGTTTAATGATAAACAATTTTTCAGCAATGTTGTCACAACAAAAGGAGAAACTATCATAGATGGTAAGCATTTGAAATTTCAACTCGAATATATATCGTTTATTTTAAATTTGAGATATTATTTGATTTCTGAAAGCTTTGTCATCAACACCATTTTCGTAAAGATTGTTGAAATCAAAATATTTTTAAGATTTGCTGCTTCTGCAGTTTTACCTGAGGATGTTTTACATGTAGTAATGCATAATTTTGAAACCCAATCACTATATTACGGGATGTATATGTTACGAAACACTATAGGTTGTTCACGTACATGCGCTAAAATGTCAGTTTTATAGATGCATGTGCATTGTGCACCCACGCACATGCATCTTTTGCACCTGGATAACATTCCTGGGATAACATTCCATGCATACCTGGACAGTTAGTTATCCACGGGATAGCGGTACGGCTTAATTGGCGCCTTTTTTAAAGCGGCAAATTTTAAGCGGTGGCAATTTCCAACAAAACCAAAACTGCCCAGATGGCAGACTACCTTGGTCGTCAAAATATTTACCTGATTGATTTTACTCAACTGCGTTGCTTTAAACTAACTTTTCATTTTGTACTTTGCATCTCATTCTAAAAATCTTTAATTTCTTATTATCTTTTTCTAGCAGCTGCAACCTCATCATTCCAGTCGTCAATGAATTACCCAACACCATTTTGCGACTATCCGTCTGCAGCACCTACACCAGTTATCAAGGAAGAAATTAAACAAGAATGCATGTCATCTTGCATAACAGGTAATTGACAAAGATTTTGTTCTGCATTATTTTAATCAACATATTTCAGTGGCGGATTATACATGATCATGATTAACAGGAGATGACGGGTTGTAAATAGTTCAATATCACCAAAACCTAGTCTAGCAAGGTAGCACCAAAGAATGATTCAAGCTGATCTTAAAACTGGACAAAAAAGCTTAAAAACACTGACATTTTACAAGGGGCTTCTTATAAATAGCACTAACTGACACTTTTATATCAATATTAGGCCTAATTATGCAATGCGCAAATTATTCAAATTTAACAGTTCAGAAAAGCTATAAGTTCTTTTTAACGCAGTAAGACCACCTCACGCGCAATGTAATCATACTGTTCTTCTTCTTTTTTAAAGTTCACCTCGGGAGTTAGTTCACCTTTTCAAATTAGGCCTAGGGCCTACTTTTTACATTTTTCTTCCTTGTTATTCTTTTCTAAAACAACATTAATTCTTAAGATATTTCATTTTATTTTTCTAAAACAATAGCTATTCATATGTCACTAGTATTAATTATTGTTCCTATTATTTATTCCTACTTTCAGGTGGAGAATCATTATCATGCAATGGTTTTGAAGTACCTAACGTCAGTGGTTTCAACTTGTGACTATTATAGTGCATGTTACTTGCAGACTATAAAAATCGAAAATGGCGGGAATTTCCATTGAGACTATTTTTATCCCGAACATTTGCAATAAACACCTTGAACGTTGATATGGTCAGGAAGTACGTAGTGAGTGTCTACCCGCAAACTACACCAAATGACGTGCTATTACTATAGGATCCACAACATGCTCATCTATCATGACAAAGTTCTTTAACCTTAATAGGCCTACATTTGTACATTCATTGAATGACCTTTGAAAATTTGGGTACAAAAACTCATACTCTGCAACTTGAGGTCAAATTTTGCACTATGATTGTTTAATTGAGGTTGTTGAACTATGCCTTTGGGATGAGGCTATTGTGGTCCATAGTGTATTTCCAATGGATAGGAGTTGTGATACTATTATATTCATATTCTCGCGAAGTGAAACTTCACTTGATTTTTCGATGAGCAGCAGCTGATGTAACGAGACCAATAAGGTGTCATTGATAGTACACATGCGTAATTTTTGTGCCGAAAGTCGGTTCTTCCATACACATACAGAGGAAGTGTGACTGACTCTAAAATGAATGTATTAATACAGATTTGAAATCATTTGAACATCTTTCTTCTCAAACAGCTAAATATGGCTAAGATTTTGAAAGTGTTTTTACGTGTGTTTTATTTTACTGCTTTTCGTGTCATGAAAGGCATGCTGGCAACAATATAATGCAATGTCAAGGTGAACAACGTGTTTGCACCTTAAACATTTACATTATTTTTTTTACATACACACTGCAAAAAAAAAAAGTTTATACATTTTTTTTGCAGTGCAGTCCGTGGGCAGGAAAACCTATTTGCATTTTTATTGTGACCTATTTGGCAAATTGATAAAAACATGCAAAATATATTAGGCCTATATAAAAAAAATCCTGACAAAACACGCAATTTAAGAATCTTGTCATTTTGAAGGGATACAAAACCTAGTAACTGCTCAAAGATATTGATTTTTATAGTGTGTTTTTATGTGCCATCCATGCATGCAGAAAATACCGTCAAATTTGATAGATTTTTGTTACACCCTATATATTGCCAAATAGGATAAATGCACATAACGTGTTTTTCTATACCCAGTGACAATATTATTATGATGTTAATTGTTGTAAGTGCTGTACTGTAAACACATTATTGTCAATATACTTTCTGTAAATTTTTGCATGTTTAAGCTTTTTACTTGTGTGTTTTCCTTTCCTTGCCCTGTATATTAAAACAGATTTATATCTTTTGAAACTTCCTCGATTGATGTTTATCAGTTTTGATTTAGAAAAAATTATATTTTATATAAAATTAGATAAATATATCAACTTGACAATATCAGTATTGATTGAATCATAGCAACCATTATGCTATAAAGTCGCAGTGATATGCAAATTGACATAATTTTTCATTCATTATACTACAAGGTGTTTCAAAAATGTTACAGCTTGACAAAAAACTCAAACAACTGTTAATAATGTCCAACTATAAAAGATCGTTTCCAATTTTTCAATTCATCCTCTACTTTATACCTATTCCGACACTAAATATTAACTTGAAAATAACGATGGCCCAATATTTAACTATCATACTACAGATTCATCGGGGAATTAGATGAGAAACGGGAGTAATGCTGGTTTCATACTACCCTGCCGCTTGCCGCTGAGCGGCTTGGCGCACGCGCATTGCAGACAAACGGACACAATAAAGGCTTGTCATTGGTTGAAACGCCCTGCCGCTGCGGCAAGCGGCAGGAAAGTATGCTGGAGGCTTAAGTGAAAAGTATGCATATTCTGATGTTACTCTCTTATGTCAAACTGTTTTGAGTTATATAAATGGTTCCCGGTCCCCACAAATTTATGGTTGGGACACGAAAGTAAACGGTTCATGTGTTGCGTCAAATTTGTACTCCGTCGAAGAGCGATTAATTTTTAACCAATAATGCAGATCGCTTGTTACTTTCTGCTTGTAAAACAGATTGGTCAAAAATCAGTCGGTCGTCGCGCAGCGACTGAGTGCCAGCTCTACGCATTAACTTCAAAATACACATGTTTCACTTAAGAATTATTTGACAATCCTCGAATCCAGAGCCTCGAGTCATACAATATTTGAAAATCCTCGTGTCAGAAAAAAGCGTCTTCCATGCAATTATTCAAATAATCATATCCATTTTATATATCTAGATTATATCTGTACATAAAACAATAGTTTGCATATAAATGCATTTTAACAAAACACTTTGTTACATGTATATTGGTATAATACAAACCCTCAATGGAGTCCATTGTTTTAAAGTAGTGCCTATGGTTCTTTTCTATTATATGTGATACGTTCTCAGAAAACCAGGAACATGTCGAAATGTTTCTCCTTTTTTTCAAAATTTTTTGAAATCTGTATGTAGGATTAGTAAACGAATTGACAATTATTTTGTACCATACTTTTGAAGATATATTACAATCTTCAATCCCAATTTTCTGGAATAAATTTGTGCTTTGAATAATAAACAACTGAAAATACAAAAATGTCAATTTCAAAAAAATGACAATTTTTATGGTAGGTCTGCCGACATGTTCCTGGTTTTGTGAGAACGCGTCACATGTGTACTTTGCTGTACTCTTATATAACTTTTTACCTTTTGTGTAAAACAAAAATTGTAAACCCTTTAATTGAAAGTGATATTGTATAACTATTTTCATATTCAATTGTGTTGAATCAATGCGACCAATCAATAAATTACCATTGATTAAAAATCAATGGATATGTTTATAAACTTTTGATTAATGTACTTTTATAACGACGTAAGTTGATCTCTCTGAAATTTCCAGTTGAAATAAAATGTCCTAAATGGACGATAGTTCAAAACCTATTTTTCTTCTGATTGTATGTATTCTTATTTTTGATAACTGGGGTGTGTGTGGAGGGGTGTGGCAGGTATTGGGGTGACCAAAAGAGTGCCGTTGAAGTGACGTTATTAAGGTTATTAATTATTTTAAACTGTTGTGATTTGGTAGTTCACAGCATCTTACGAATGGTAGTGAGCTTTGGCAAAAATTGCATTGCTCAATTCATAGCGAGCGTGTAGAAGAATTAAAATATCACAGATATACTTTTATAGGTGCTGCTGTTCTTGAGTTACGTTGTGAAGAGGGCTGAAACAACAACACTTTTGTAAAACCTACATAACTAATTAACAACAATAAATTAAGCAAGTTTGCAGACTACGATTTGTAGAATGAACTTTTGCAAAACATCAAGGTGTTAATTTTCAATAATATATTGATCTAGATAATAAAAATCGATTTTTTAGGTTGCTTCGACCAACAATACCTCGTCTACCCTTAATCGGAATAACTACCATAGCAATTATATTAATACAATTTTGAATATATCGCCCTGCACTACAACGTCCACGCGGCACCTATGCATTGAGCCATAGATGTCAAAGAAAGGCAGATCACTCGCACCTGTAAGATTAGTATCTTTGAAAAAAGCGGTAAAATTGTATTCAATCTGTGTTTGCTGATTATACATATGTGATTAGTGCAATCTGCTTGTAGTGCAGGGCGATGTACTCAAAAATTGTATTCGCTATGGTAGTTAATCCGGTTATTACGTCACTTCGATGGCGAATATACCACGGTGTCGTAGAAACTAAAACAAGTCCATAATTTTATTTTACAAGTGGCACTGAGATAAAAGCAGAAAACTTGCACTTTCATTCCACCATACCGTATTCACTCGATAGTTAGCACATGTGCTTACTATCGAGGGCTTTTGAAAACGTGAAAAAACGAAAAAAAATGAACAGCGCCATCCACAAAAGTGACAAAAGTGTAAAGGGTTTTGAGCAAATCATCGATACACATAGCTATACTATACGAACAATTAAACCTACAAATTTGTGTGTTAACTACATCAGCTCAGTTGGTAAAGCGACAGAATTTGAATCATCTTAAGAAGAGCGAACTGAGCAGGAGTTCGAGGCTCGTTATAAACTTTTCCGTTGCTTTATTTTTATTTTGGGGTTTGAGCTTTTCTTGATAAATTTAATCTTTGTTTCTTTATTGTTTTTTATTTGCTTTATTTTGTTTTGTTTTTTCTTTTCTTTTCTTTTTCTCCTTTCTTTCTTTTTTGTTCTATTCATACTGGGGTCATGGGTTATTTATTCAAAACATACCTTACGAACAATTCAACCTGCAAATGTATGTCTGAACCCCATTAGCTCAGTTTGGAAAACGCCGGACTTCGAGGCTCGATGAAGTTCAAATCTGTTCAGTATTTCACTATTTTTATTTATTTCACTAAATAACGGAAAGATTGTCTCACTATAAACACGCTCATTGTGTAACATGTAACATCCCGCTCCGATTCAATTGTGCCTGTTACATTGTGTGCTTTATTGAATCAAGGAGGCCCTGCATGAAATTATCGATTGGCTCCAGACAAAGGATTTGAACCGGTGTCCTTCACCGTAGTTATAGCGGAGTGCAGCCCATTCAATCAAATGTTGTCATCAACCTATTTGATCGTAGTGCAGGGTTATGTGTGTGAGACGAACTGTCACGGTAGATTGCAATCATGCTTTTATTGAATGCATTTGAGTAGTCCGCCATATTTACGGGATGATACGTCACATGCAAGGCCTCTATATGGAGGGACTGTAAACGGCTTCCACCCATTGTACCATGCGAGTTGCTGGTTTACAAATTATCCTCAGTTGAGCAAGCATGAATAATACGTTGATCAATAGACCCTGGTACGAATCAAGCACAGTTACAACACAGCGCGTGGCTTGTCTTGTACATTGCGAAATGAGCCTACATGTTTGCCTATAATGACAGACTCTAGAAATGCCAACATAAATCTTCAAAGAACATCATCTTAAGAATTATTTCAGTATCGAAATCAGTAGGAATACCAAGCGTACGGTGTACACATTCCAGAAAAAATATAATTTTGTTTGTTCTAGCATTCTGTATCTCCACAAAATTATCACATTTTGTCTTCAAAATCCGTTGTAAATGATTTTCCATGCTACACAGAAATTGTGTTCGACAAAGGATAGACATTTTACACAATTTTACATAACTTAAAAAAGATATTGGAATATTTTGATGTATTTTTTTATATTTAGTAGGGCAACATGAGTAAATAATAAAATTCAAACATATCGCACTCGGGGCAACTCGCATACAATCGAAGGTCGAAAAGATAATCTGATAACAATAGCTTGACAATAATCTGTTTCCAGTCCCTGATTAAATGGCCAAAAATACGCCAACAATGACATAACAGCAAGCCAAAGACGAATTCTGATCACCAAGTGGGTTGGAGAAGTATGGAAGGACATTACAATGAAGGGAACCAGACATAGACCTACTGTACATATTTCGATGAGCATAACAAACACCAATTGGTGTCGTATGACCTTTGACATGCATGCATTCTTTTGCCGAGAGTGACATGGTCTTTCAATTCGTGCCGAGTGTCCTTGTCAGACTTGACTATGCATCAGTGGTCATGAAAGGATTCAATTAACCTCTGCCCCAGTAATCCCAAGCAATTGTCTGAAATTGCTCCTCGGAGATGTATCATGATAGTCATTATAACGACCAAAAGATAAATGACTGACTATCATTGAGGACTAAGTTCCGCAGTCTAGGTAAAGCTGAGTCCTATCAAAATCAAACAGGAAACAATTTCGTGCCTAATTTTAACACCGGGATTTTTTTCAAATGTATATCCAAGAACTATTTTTTTATTCAACATTTTTTATTCAACATTACTGAAAAAAAAAAGTTTTTTATTTGACCGAGAATTTTCAAAGCAAAAACGCGTATTTCTGAATTGTGCTGAGTTCAACATGTATCGACCGACTTTTAGCACGACTATTCGTAACATTTCGGCAGGGAAATGTTACGTGTAATCCGATTATCACTGTCAGCTGGATCACGCTTTTGAGTTCTGCACCACGATCGATATGATCGCAACACAAAGTCTATGGCATTCAACGCCATTTATTGTTCTATTGTGTCCCAGCAGCTATGTCTGCCATTGAGGTGTAGCATGCATGGGTGTAGAAATGCATGAAATGGGATGTAGGGTGAAATTTTAAAGTTGATCCAATTATTCGCCAGCGAAGTGTTACGTGTAATCCGATTATCACTTTGTCTATTAGAACGAAATGAGCGTATTTATTTGCCTTCAAAAGGTGCGTGATCCAGTTACCAAGGAGTTATGTAACCACTCCACTTTTAATCCAACTGATCTCTAATTGTTCCTTTGGTAAAAATAAATAAATAAATAAATAAAAAGCCCACAAAAAACCTTCAAGAATTGTCAAATGTAGGCCTATATTCGTAGTTAAAAAAAGACATGTAAAACAAACATGGCAGAGAAAAAAAAATCTAAATAGTGAAATACTGAACAGATTTGAACTTCATCGAGTCTCGAAGTCAGGCGTTTTCCAAACTGAGCTAATGGGGTTCAGACATACATTTGCAGGTTGAATTGTTCGTATATAGGTATGTTTTGAATAAATAACCCATGACCCCAGTATGAATAGAACAAAAAAGAAAGAAAGGAGAAAAAGAAAAGAAAAGAAAAAACAAAATAAAATAAAGCAAATAAAAAACAATAAAGAAACAAAGATTAAATTTATCAAGAAAAGTTCAAACCCCAAAATAAAAATAAAACAACGGAAAAGTTTATAACGAGCCTCGAACTCCTGCTCAGTTCGCTCTTCTTAAGATGATTCAAAGTCTGTCGCTTTACCAACTGAGCTAATGTAGTTCACACACAAATTCGTAGGTTTAATTGTTCGTATATAGCTATGTGTATCGATGATTTGCTCAAAACCCTTTACACTTTTGTCACTTTTGTGGATGGCGCTGTTCATTTTTTTTTTTTTTTTTCACGTTTTCAAAAGCCCTCGATAGTAAGCACATGTGCTAACTATCGAGTGAATACGGTATATTATTTTAATCATTTTAACTTTGGCCAGAATCTTTACGTACTAACCACCCACATCCATGCAGTACAAGCGAGGTGGGGGCTGATCCAGGGTTACATCATCATAACAACATAAACATTTAAAAAAAATAATTCAATTCAAATTTCCTTATTCGCACCACCCACTATATGCGTAATCATGCACCAATAACTTTCGATATAGGAAGGGTAATCATGTTGAATTGCTTGCTATATAATACCAATACAGCGGGCAAAACTCGTTAACACAAAATCTATAACACAAAATATCTGATAACATACAGTACAAAGTTTTTAGAGTCCCAAGCATAATACAATACTCTTATACAATACCGTATGCTGTATGCATACGTAATTATAATGATCTGATAACGCAAATTCTTATTAACATTATTTAAACTAAACCGGTCCCTGCAACAGTTCTGTATTAACCTGAGACGAAAATACCTAAATTTACCTAATTTAGGTATTTTCGTCTCAGGTATTAACGAAGTTGTTCAAAATAAGATGACAAAGACTGCAAATGACAAAGAGTAAAACAACTAGAGTGGTTACCGCACCATAGCTGAACCATGGGCTTCGGCAGTATATTGTGTTCATAGGGATTGTTGCATTTAAATTTCAGCTCAATAGGAGCATTTTGAAAACTTGACCTTTGACCCCTTTATGACCTCGTAATGACCTTAAATGAATTTTAAAATACCTTTAACATGTTAAAAATGTCATAAGGATTATTGTATTTCAATTTCAGCTCAATTGGACCATTTGGTAAACTTGACCTTTGACCTCTTTATTGACCCCTTAATGATCTTAAATGAATTTTAAAATATTTTAAACATGTTTAGAATATCATAAAGATCATTGCATTTAAATATCAGCTCTTCAATTGGAGCATTTTTTAAACTTGACCTTTGACCCCTTTATGACCCTTTAATGACCTTAAATAAAATATTAAAATATTCTAAACATGTTTAGAATGTCATAAGGATCTTTCAGCTCAATTGGAGCATTTTCGGTTAAAATGACTTTTTTTCACCCCTGTGACCCCTTGGATGACCTCTGACGTTAGGAAATATTTTTATTATATTCTTTATTCCTTCCTCTTTCATTTGACACCACTCGGGGGGTTACACCTTCGTAGCATTTTGAGATATGTTCATTTCAGACCAAATGGTTAGTCAGTTAGCTAGTAAGCTAGTAACATTTACTATATAGGCTGATACCATTCCATTGTTCGGCAAAAATAACTACCCCTTTGGATTTGTTTCTAGGAAAGTATCCCAACTTGCGTATTAGCGAAGCGGAAAGGTCTCGAGATGGGTGATGGAATCAACACGGTCAGGATCAGGGCCGGATTTACCTTTTTGTGGGCCCTGGGCCAGGCCAAAATTTGGAGGCCCCAATCGCACCGTGAGGAAGGCATGTGCACTCAAGTGGCCAAGTTTTTATCTTCTAATATGAGATTTGCGCGCGAAGGGCGCGAAAAAATTTCAATTTTATACCTTTTTAGCCCAAATTGAAGCTGACCTTTGCTATATAACAGGCCAGTGCGCGCGAAGCGCGCCAAATTTGGCCATTTTTGGAAGATGCACACTGCAAATGGCAATTTTGGGGGCCCTGGGCCCGGGCCCATCTGGCCCTATGGTATATCCGGCCCTGGTCAGGATGCATGCGACTCCATGCGAAGCCTAATGCAGATCCCCAATCATGGAGGACAAGGTTTACTTTATTGACCTTTTCGGTAAATCCCATAAGCCTTTGCGAGTACACCTAAGAACTCGTCATTCTGCGTCACGCCGCTCCGCGCCGATGCGCACATCGTTTATCGAACATCGTTACTGCGCATTGCAAGTCGGCGTGACGTCAAATGACGAGTTCTCAGGTGTACTCGCAAAGGGTTATGGGATTTACCGAAAAGGTCAATTGGGGAATTGAACAGAGTCGAACCATTCAGAAAGATATCGATAGTGGTCTACAAAGCGATAGGAGTGATTAGCACGCTTGCTGGATCTACCTTGACCAATAAGATCTGGTGCAAGACATCTGGCTACAGGCTCAACGTGAAGAATGACATTCCGCCACAGGAATGATGATGCTGGGTTTCCATGCAGGAATACAACAGCGTGTGAGTGTTTTTGCTCCGGGTCCGAATCATAGTAACTCATCTCGCCATTGCATGAACACATCAATTCGGCGACATTTTCCCCACCAATCTGCTGCAGCCTGGCTTATGATCGTAGCTGAAGTCGACTGTATTTTTCAGGGAGTGCCCAGTAAAACTGCAAGTCATTGAAGTAGCTTTTAAAAGTATTACGGGTCATTTGGCAGTACGATTTTGTATAATTATACTGTAAGTTAACTTGGAGGTACTGTATATTCAAATCTATCTGCTGTGTTGGCTCAAAAATGGTGTTGGGTACAAAAACATGCATTGTTCTGAGGTGGTGTTGCATTTATTTAAATAATCTTTCCATGGTCTATGGTTCAGTAGACAAAAACAGCGTATTGAAAGATGGACTTGTGTTACATAATGTTTGGCAACATTTTGCTAGAGTGAGTGAATTTTGTTCAATTAATATAGACATTCTTGATCAGAAAATCTTTCGTTTCTCGTCCGATTTCATCTGGCGAATCTTCTTGCAAGAAATGGAGACCTTTCACTTGCACCGTCTTCTGATTTGGTATAACATTGTGTAACTTTCGGAGATTTTCACTGAAAAATCCTGGTTCACCATCAATGTACAATTTGGGTATGTCCTTCGATTCACATAACCATTTGAAGTAGTCGTGCGCAATCTTGATAACATCTTCTGGACCATCTCCCTCGATTGGGACCTCCCGAGGCCAGGTCAAAGTTGGTCTACGGTCTTCACCGGGGTTCACGAATGGCTGACGATACGCGTTCATCTCATCCTCGGTTAGATCGCGCATTATAGCCAAAGGAAGGATGGACTCAACAAAGAAGTTGCCATTGAGGACCAGATCATCTCCAGCTTCACTTCTTAGATTTTGAAACACATCAGTAGCTCTTAATGTCGGAAAACCAGGCCACCCAGGGAAGGCGCGAACAAGACTCTCCATGTGAACTATGGATGCTACACGATTTGGATGCATATGACACCAGTGAAAACCTAGTGCAGATCCCCAATCGTGTATGACTAACGTGACCTTCTCGGGCAGGTTTACGGAGTCGAACCATTCGGACAGGTATCGGTAGTGGTCCACAAAGCGATAGGAGTGATTAGCACGCTTGCTGGATCTTCCTTGGCCAATAAGATCGGGTGCAAGACATCTGGCTACAGGCTCAATGTGAGGAATGATATTCCGCCACAGGAATGATGAAGTTGGGTTACCGTGCAGGAATATTACCGCATTCTTGCTTTTACCTGCTGGATCCGAGTCATAATAGCTCATGTCGCAGTCTAACACCATAATTTGACGGCATTTTCCCCACCACTCTGTCCCAGATTTACTTACAGGGAATAGAGTGCGAGGGTCGCTACTGTTTGTTTCAGAACCGCATGGCGTTACAATCACCGAGGAAGTAATTGGCTTCGGTCGGATTTGTCTTGACAGATTTTGCAAGCGTCCTTGTGCCTTGTGTGCATCCATTTTTGCTTATGGCGTGAGTTGGGCATTTGAAATATTTTAAACCGTCTTATCAATATTATTTATCCCAATTTGATCCTTGAACTGAGAAGTTATTTGTATACACAAATAAATGTCCGATAAAGTGCACGATTTGTATTTCGGGTCACAATCATTTACCTATATAACATACAATTCCATACAATAATTGCAATATTATATAAATATTACAATAAATTGTATGGGCATACATTATTTTACAAAAGGTTCTCAAAGTTTTGATTAATTTCTATATTCTTATTTTATTGTATTAAATCCATTCAAAGTGGGTTTTTTTTATAGAATAATATTATGATAGTTAGCAAAAACGGCGGATCGCTTCTCCGACATGTCAACTATCATTTGGTGAGTCTTCTTGAAAACAGTGGGAAATCTCTTAACTGCCATGCGACTTTGAGCTAGTTCTCTTGTTTCGACAAAATCACAAAGTCTTTGGTTTCAAATAAAACGTTATATTATTATTATTATTATTTAGTGAACGAATTATAGTGGCGCAAATACCCCAAGGAAATTTCAGAGATAAAATCCGCAGAGGCTCCGGGAAGATTTTGAATAAGGGGGGCAAAATTTTGACCTCCTCCGATATGGATGACGGAAACCTTCAAAATACGCCTAAGAATACGCCTAAGAAAACGCCTAACCTTAGACGTCTAAGATGCAATCTTAGACGTCTAAGATGCATTCTTGGGCGTCTAAGATGCAATCTTAGGCGTCTAAGAAATTCGCGGTGACTAGAAATCCCAAACAACCAATCATCTTAGGCGTATTCAATTATTGACCAATGAAATCTTAGACGTGTAAGAATTCTTAGGCGTGTAAAATCTTAGGCGTCTAAGATTTCATTGGTCAATAATTGAATACGCCTAAGATGATTGGTTGTTTGGGATTTCTGGTCCTGTGATTCGTTGATTTAAGTCTACCGCGAATTTCTTAGACGCCTAAGATTGCATCTTAGACGCCTAAGAATGCATCTTAGACGTCTAAGATTACATCTTAGACGTCTAAGGTTAGGCGTACTCTTAGGCGTATTCTTAGGCGTATTTTAAAGGTTTCCGCCATCCATACTCCGAGGCGCGAAACGATCTGATCTGGAGCAATCGGGACCACAAATTGGCAAATGTTAACGAAAATTTGGATTTACCACGGACACTAAAAAAGGTTGGCTATGTCGGTGATGAAAGAGCATGTTCCAAATCATTACCGTAAAATGGGGTTACTTTGGGCACTTTTCAGAGTTTTAAACCCCTGCTTCCAAACATAACCCATTACATTTCTAATTATCTCTTTTTTATGACATTAGGGTTCCCTTCTACACCTTGAAGTTGAACAAGATTTTTTAGTAATTTTGTAAGGGTGCCCTAGGGGTTAAAATAGCCTGACCAAAGTTACCCGCACTTGGGGTAACTTTAGTCAGAGTATTACGGTACATTCCATGAAGGAAAAAAATCAAAAAAATTGATCTTCGCTGTATATGGGCAAGTTGTTATTTTTTGTGACATTTGACCCCTTGCAAAATTAATCAAGCACACATCCTTGCTCACAAATGTCGATTTTTATTATTACTGAAAAAAATGTACAAAAATGCTAATTTTTTGTCATTTCGAGGAAATTGGACATGAGCGACTATTATTTCTTCGCAATACATTTCTTAACAAATTGATACCAAATATGACTAAAAACAATATTGCTGTACGAAAATATGAACATTAAAAAAAATATATTTGACCGACCAAAGTTACCCCGCTGACCGAAGTTACCCCATTTTACGGTATTGCATCGTCTTGACACACAGTTTTCCAAGTTCTGATTAATTTTCGAAAATTTCGAAATAATTATGATGGTAAGTTTAGTTAAGTACTTTCTTCAGCAAAAATGCTCGAATAGCATCTCCAATCTCCTTCGGGGAATCTTCTTGCAGAAAATGAAGTCCCTTCACTCTCACCGTTTCCTGATTGGGCCAAAATTCCATAACTCTGCGAATAAGAGGACTGAAATATCCAGGTTCACCATCAATAAACAGTTTTGGTATGTCATTTGTTCCACAAAACCACTCAAAATAGTCATTGGCAATGTTGATCACATCTTCTGGACCATCTCCTTCGACAGGGATCTCGCGAGGCCAGGTTAGAGTCGGTCTACGGTCTTCCCCTGGGTTTGCAAACGGTTCGCGATAAGCATTCATTTCATCTTCACTTAGGTTGCGCAGAATCGTGGCAGGGAGGTACTTTTCCACGAAGAAGTTGTTTTTAAGTACCATCTGCTCTCCCGCTTCAGTTCTTAGAGCTTGAAAATCTTTTCTACCATGCTCTGGGAAGACTTCCCATCCAGCTTGCATGGAGCCCACAACACTCTCCATGTGTATGATAGCTGCTACACGATCTGGATGCATATGACACCAATGAAAACCAAGACCAGATCCCCAATCATGTACAACGAAGGTGACTTTCTCGGGCAGGTTTACGGAGTCGAACCATTCGGACAGGTATCGGTAGTGGTCCACAAAGCGATAGGAATGATTTACACGCTTGCTGGATCTCCCTTGGCCAATAAGATCTGGTGCAAGACATCTGGCTACAGGTTCAACGTGAGGAATGATATTCCGCCATAGGAATGATGAAGTTGGGTTACCATGCAGGAATATTACCGCATTCTTGCTTTTACCTGCTGGGTCCGAGTCATAGTAGCTCATGTCGCAGTCCAGGATGTTAATGCGACGGCATTTTCCCCACCATTCTGTCGCAGACTTTGAGGTGATTCCTGCGGAGGTTGACGTGGGATGGACTCCTGTAGGTGATGCGAGAACATGGTTAACAACAACGCTACGGAAAGTTGGGACTTCTTCAAAGTGTTTAGCTACAACTTGCAAACGATTCAGTGCATCAGATGACGCCATTTTCAGTGGATCAAAGTTGATTTTCTGCAAAGGTTGGATACTATGATATTTCTTATCTCGACCGTTTTTGACGGCTCCGTGTTAGCGGGTCAAAATCCAGTTTAAATAACAGCAGATAACTGATTCCGCTGTTACCCGGGACTCGGTCCTGAACTACCGTATACAAACGGACTAGAGCCCGTTTTGAGATTTGCAAATATCATGAACATGACCTGCTCCCACACAGAAAGTGTGAATTTCAATTCAAATGAACTTTATACGGTACATGAGTGACTCCATTTGAAATTTACACCCCCTGTATTGGAGATTAAGGCCCGAGCCCAGTGGCGTAGCAGAAGGGGGGCACGTGCTCTGGGGTGCCACATTAGATGCCGAATTGACCAATTCAGCATCGATTCTGTGCCCCCTCCAGGCGACTAAAGTCACACATTTTGCGCGCTTCTCAGGACAAACCTGGGGTTTGTACCCATTTGCATCACACCCAAAAGCACACGCACCTCCAAAATCACATGTGCTCATATCCCAGCCGTGACCATTGGGTTGTGTAATATTTGGATCAGCCTGATCTGATGTGTACCAGATGAGCAACAGGAAGCTACTTCATCAACGCCAATGTCAGTAGTAGATATCTAACAGAGCAACAAGCAGCAAATCGTAGCTACTTCATCAACATGATCAACACTAATCATCAAGAGGAAATTACTTCATCAACACCAATACCTGGTGAGCAGTAGATAGCTAACCCTGTATAATCAACAATTGGTAACTAATTCCATCAACAACACCAATATCAGCTATAGCACCAATGAACAATTGAAAGCTTCTTCATCAACACCAATCAGCAATGTGTATCTATACTTCATCAACACCAATATTAGCAGTAGATAGATATCACCTGCCAATAATTGGAAGCTACTTTATTAACTCATTAACACCATTGACACCATGCCAGTAGGCAATGGTAGATGGCTAACCCAGCACCAATCAGCAATAGGGCTTCGCCAATTCGGATATCAGCAATTGAAAGCTACCTTAGCAACAATCCGCAATTGAAAGCTATTTCATGAACACCAATATCAGTTGTGGATAGATATATTAGCAACAATTGACAATTGAGCTACTATATCAACACCAATATCAGCAGTAGATAGCTACTTTAGCGCCAATGAACAATTTAAAGCTACTTCAACACCAATCAGCAATATTATTGGAAGCTACTTCATCAACACCAATATCAGCCGTAGATAGCTAACCCAGCAGCAATCAGAAATAGGAAGCTACTTCTTCAACACCAATATCAGCAGTAGATGGCTATATTAGAGCCAATGAACAATAATATTGAAAGCTTATTCGCCAATACCAACACCAGCAGTAGGTAGCTACCTTAGCGCCAATGAACAATTAAAAGCTACTTCATCAACACCAATCAGCAAACGGAAGCTACTTCATCAACACCAATATTAGCTATCTATCTATCTTCCGGACGCATCCGAGAAAGAGTTTACAATTCTTTTCCAGGAATCTCTATCAGCCATCAGATTTGGGAGGTCATTAATTTCTTGATTGACGTCCCTTGCCACACAGTCGATGTAGTTGAATGGTCTTCTTCCTCTACATATTCGTGGAAGCCTCATACAGATGACATCTGAAATTATTTAGTCTTTTGCACGGTAGCAGTGGCCTGCAAATCTGGCTCGCCGTTGAGCAACGATGGAGGACACCTGTGGAACACCATCATAGATCTCTGCTTTGGTTTTATGTTCACGCCAGGATATATTTCGAACCCTCATTAACAGCCGGGTGTAGGTACCATCAAGACGGTCCTGAAGATCTTTCTTCATTGTCCAGGTCTCACTTCCATATAAGAGGATACTCTCTATGCAGGCTCTAAAGAAGGCAAGCTTGGTATTTCTTGATATGAAGAGCTTATTTCCAAACCGTGTTAAGGGCTGGGGTATGAACGTTTGGACAGTATTTATTGTGGGACATTAGAGCACATCAGACATATCGAATTGCATTCTGAATACGAAGAATGTCATTCTGATATCAAATAATTTTGATTTTTTGAAATTCGCAATTTAATACACATTTTATGGCAAATCATTAAAAATTGATATTTTTGATATTTAACAGCACTTGAAGTAAACTTTATAAATCTGATGATTTATACTTAAAGTGTATGTAGGTGGGATGAAAAGCCGAAGATCAATTGAAAATTTTGACCTTTCGTATTGAAGATATGGATTTTTTCCCAAAACACCAAAAAAATTAGGTCTTTTTGGGAAAAAAATCCATATCTTCAATATGAAAGGTCAAAATTTTCAATTGACCGTCGGCTTTTCCTCCCTGCTACATACACTTTAAGAATATGTCATTAGATTGATATCATTTACTTCGAGGACTGTTATATATCAAAAATTTGAAAAATATCAAATTTTTATAATTTGTCATAAAATTTGTATTATATTGTGATTTTCAAAAATGAAAATTATTTGATATCAGAAAGACATGCTTCGTATTCAGAATGCAATTCGATATGAGGTGCTCTCATGTTCCACAAAAAATACTGTCGAAACGCAATAAACACTCATTTTAGATCCCTTAAGTCCACCCACCTTCAAAATTGGGATTTTGATGAAAATGGGTACCGTAGTGAGTAACTAGGGCTATCCAGCAATGTGTGTGTTTTTTTCCAAAATTAGTCAAGTCCCGAAATATTGACACACAAAGTATCAATTCTTTTCCAAAACGTGTTAAGTCCAATCCAGTTTGGTAGCAAACTGTGTTAAGTCCACGAACAATGCCCTTGTGGGCAGCTTGTAGGCAAGTAGCACGGCATAGGGCTTCCAATATCACCCAAAGTTCTGCATGATTGATAACATTGCTTTGCTTTGCGTCTTCATTCTTGTTTGGTCCTGAGACTAGTATACCTGAATTTGGTCTGCATAAAAAGTTGTTTTTTTTTTTTTTTTTTTAATAATTAGTAGGCCTAGTTTGTATGGGATTTCTTAAATATTTGATAGATACCTCCAGAAAGTCATGAAAAGGGTGGGAAGGGGGAGAGGGGGAGGTTGTGATGGTAGAATTAATGTGGTAGAGTTAGTTTTTGATATTATTATTTTGTATGATTATCAAAATGTGCTATTAAATTCAAAGTATTATTTTAAAGGTAAAGGTATAAAAAAACCTTAGGACTTAAGGGAGCGATCGTTATTTATGGCAGGGGGGGGGAATGGGTAAATTTAGGGGGGAACACGAAATTTTTTTGTGGTCTTGAGGGGGGAACCTGAAATTTTTAGTTGAACCAGGAGGGGGGATTGTTAAATTTTAAATGGAGAAAACAAGGGGGAACGCGAAAATTTTGAGCGGACGCGAGGGGGGAACGCGAAATTTTTGTTGATATTTTTGCAAAACACCCATTCCCCCCTGCCGTAAATAACGATCGGTCCCTAAAGACTTAAAAACTTATGGCTGTCAATATGAGATTAGGGTGGCATCATGGGGGAGAGGGGAATTGTGATAACTGATAATGTGATAAAACAAGTGGATATTTCGGGTCATCACTTATTGTCATTGAAATGATGTTTATTCAATTCTGAGGAATGCAATACAACTCAGTTTTGAATTTTGAACTATTTCAAACATCGAATTTTGGTAAAAAATGGTTGGGAGGAGGGGGATCGAGATGCAAGGTGTTTTGTGGCAAAATTGTGTTTTATAGTATAGAGAATCACATTTTGTATGTTTTTAATAAATTTGTTATCTTTTAAGACTAGTTTGAGAAAAATATGGTTAGTTCTGTGTTACAGATGCTATGTTTTGTGTCAAAATGTGTTAAGTCCATGCCAGAAATTGCGTTTTGTGTAAAAACGTGTTAAGTCCATGCTATTTTTAAAACAAATTAATTCATTAAAAAAAATCCAAAGGCTCTAGATTTTAACTTAACATGTTTTTATGGTCCTTTTATGTCACCTTCACTTCACTGTAATTTTATAGAAATCGAACTTTATTTCATTGCCATAAAGAAAATTCCTGATTTTCTTCAAAGTGAATCTTGTGGAATTAACACGGTTTGGAAATAAGCTCTTCATATATATGTTGGACTGCCAGATGGTGTGCAGCTTGTTGCAAACTTTCCATGCTTGAGCTTTGCGAGTCAGAAAGTCTTTCTTGCTGTCGGCAACAAATGAACCAAGATATTTAAAGTCCGACACCTCCTTGAGTTGTGTGCCATCCCGAGAAAGGATTGGAGTTGGGTTCTTATCTCCATGAATACACATATATTCTGTCTTCTTGGAATTGAGAAAGAGGCCAACTTTGGCGGAAGCATCTTCTAAAGATGACAGAAGATCCTGGGCATCTTCTGATAACGTAGCTGTTAAAGCTATGTCGTCTGCGTAGTCAAGATCGGTTAGATACTTGTTCTTCTCTATGCTCGTCTTATTGGGCATGATGTCAATCCATTTGGACTTGTCAGTGTCTATCGACTGTCTGAGGAGATAGTCTACCACTATCACAAAAAGGTAAGGGGCCAAAGTATCACCCTGAAGGATTCCAGCAGTAGAGAGAAACTCTTCAGTTGGTCCATCACCTGTTTGTACAAAACTTGAAGGATTATCATACATTATTGCAATAGCATTCACAATCTCCTGAGGGATCCCATAATTACGAAGAATATGCAGCATGGCCTCCCGGTTAACACTGTCGAAAGCTTTTGAGAAGTCAACAAACACAATATATGCCTGCTTGTTTGAGATTTTAAGCTCTTCTATTATCCTTCTAAGGGCTAGAATCTGTGGTGTGGTTGATCTACCCTTGCGAAAACCATTTTGGTTACGTCTGAGAATAGGATCTAGATGAGGAGAAATCCTGTTGAGCAGCATAGTGTTATACAGCTTGGCAGCAAGTGCTGACAGTGTGATACCTCTATAATTTGATGGTTGTGAAAGATCCCTTTTCTTCGGGAGAGGTATAATTGTGGATCTTGACAAGGCTTTTGGCTTATTTCCCTTCATGGTTTCATTACAGAAATCAAGCAGTTGCTGATGGAAGAGTGGGTTTTTCCAAACAATGGCTGGTATGTTGTCAGGACCAGGTGTTTTTGACTTGTTGAGCTTGCTCAGACCTTTTTGCAGTTCCTCCATATAGTAAATGGACCAGTGTGTATTGGGAGATCATCAGAGACGTTGCTGTTAAAGAACGCATCTTCAAGGTTTACGTCTTGCTCTGGTTTCCCTAGTAAGTTGGAAAAGTGTAGAAACCAGTTGTCACGACGCTCTTCAGATGTATTGCCTTTCACTCTAACCACAGGAGCAGATTTGGTGTCAGTTATCTCCCGGAGGAGTTCCCAAGAAGCTGCATGTTTATATTCATGATGGAGGTTGTCAAGTTCCTCTGTCTTCTTTTGAATAGAGGACTCCAGAGTTTCTGTGTAGGCTTTATCAAGAGTAACTTTGGCCGATTCGAGGAGCTTTTGTGAGGCTCGGGTGGATCTAGCATTGTGTTTCATAGATGCACTCTTTAAGACATCTCTTGCCTCAGTGACTTTAACTGATGCAGCAATGTTGTAGGACTGCTTTGATTTTTTAGGGAGCATCTCCAGTGCAACTTCCTCATTAGCCGCAACTAAGGTATCATAAGTGGTGCTAATATTGGGTTCTTGTAGCTCATCGCGTAGAGAACTAAAGCGGTTATAGACTGCTATACCACAAACTGCTCACCCAGGATGTTGTCTCTGGTAACCTTCTTCCAGTCAATACGCTTCATTGGGTCTTTCATGGAAGTTCTGCATTTCCGGTAGCTGATTTGACATTTGCATGAAACAATCCTATGGTCCGAGTTCACACCCTCGAAGGAGCTGTATGCACGTGAATTCTTGATTGAGTTGATCCACTTCTTTCTTACCAGGACAAAGTCTAGTTGAACTAGTTGGCCATTAGGACGCCTATGTGTCCATAATCTGTTGATGCGGTTTTGAAACCTTGTGTTTGTGGCTATGAGGTTATGTTCCTGCAGGAAGTCTTTCATGTGGTTGCCATTTCTATTGGTTTCTTTAGCAGGTGTGAAGAGAGCGTCCAATGGATGGCCCAAGCTGAGCATTAAAGTCTCCTCCGATTATAAGTAAGTTATGAGCTGGGATGGCATTAACTGTAGAAGAGAGTTCTTGGTAGAAGGAGATAACAGCTTCTTTGGGTTGTTCGTTATGTGGACTGTAGCAACAGAAAACTGTGGATGTTGGATTGCCCAGCAGAGAAATTTCCATAATCCGTTCATTATGACTAATAATGGACATGGAGGAATTGAGAGCTCTTGGTGAGATTAAGAAGCCTACTCCACCAGTGGCAGCATTCCTTTGGCTCTTCCATGCTGAAGAGGTGACTAATCTGTATCCATTCAGATCTTCCTGCAAGAGGGAGTCATTGTGACAAATCCGGTGTTCCTGCAGACATATGATGTCAATGCCATAATGTGCGGCTTCATGAGCAAGTTCTTCTTTTTTGGCTAGTGAGTTGAGAGTTCTGATGTTGAAAAGTGCTGATGGTAAATGGTTTTTTCCTTTGTACAAATTTGTCTTGACCATCCTTATCTGCATCAGGTTTGGTCTGTCCAGGGATGGTATCAACTGGCTTTGAGATCAAACCGTCATTGATGTTAGCATAGTCTAACGGTGACTTAGATGGTCCAGACTTCATAGCAGGGGCTTTAACCCTGGTGCTTAAATGTAAACTCATATTTCTTGTCAATGGCTGAATAAGACAGAGGTCGCCACTCCTTCTGTCATAGAGGATATAAAGGAAAGGTTTCAGCATTTAGTCCAGTTGCCACCCATACTAAATCATATGGGGATACACCTGGTCGCCTGCCGAGGAGATCTGTGTGTATGTACCCCTCAGCGGCATCGGTGAAGTCTCGATTTTTCCCAGACTCAGGTGTCTCTACCCTACAGAAGTACCTGAAACAGGTATTCTGTCCTACCATGCAAACGAAGCTGAAGACTAAAACTAAAATTAAGCCCTAGACAACTGGATGCTGAGAAGGAGGAAGAACTAATATAAGCAGGAAAACACATGGCGCACCCAAAGGATGTTGAAAACATCCAGTGGGAAACCCAGCCCCTTAAGATGGTAGTAGGGTGCTGGTAAGGGTAACTTTAAGCTCCGCGGCTACAGCCTCGGCTATAGCCTTCCCTTTTCCCCAATATTAGCAGTAGATAGCTAATCCAGCAGCAATCAGCAATATGAAGCTACTTCCCAGCAAACACAAAACGTTTTCGACATCATTCGCAAAAGGTTATAAAAGGTTGTCAGAAAACGTTTAAATGTCGGGTTATATAAAGGGTACACTAATGGTATAAAACGTTTTCATAACATTAAATAACTAAACATTTGTTGGTAATTTACTGCACAGCAAACACAAATGTTTTACAGAAAACATTTAAATGTTGGGTTATATAAAGGGTATAAAAACGTTTTAATAACATTCCAAAAACATTTTTGAAAACTTGGTACAAATCATTCTAAACAGAATGTTATTTTGAGGTAGAAAAAATATTTTGCAAAAAATGTTTGCCCAAAATATTTACAATAACGTTTTAAAAATGTTTTCACCTCTATATAACCCGACATTTAAATGTTATTAAAACGTTTTGTAAAAAACATTTTAAGAACATTTATGTGTTTGCTGGGTGCAAATATTTTAACATAATGTTATTTAAGTGTTGACAAAATATTTGGCCAAAAATGTTTGCAAAAATAGTTTACAATGACATTTCGAAAACATTTTAAAAATATTGCTGTAGTGTGTTTTCATACAAAACGTTTTAAAACGATTTCATGACCTTTATATAACCCGACATTTTAATGTTATTAAAACGTTTTACCTAAACCAAAACCCAAAATATAACTTATTTAAAACGTTTTAAAAACATTTTTGTGTTTGCTGGGTTCATCAACACCAATATCAGCAGTAGATAGCTACTTTAGCGCCAATGAACAATTAAAAGCTACGGTACTTCATCAACACCAATCAGCAAACGGAAGCTACTTCATCAACACCAATATCAGCAGTAGATAGCTACCTTAGCGCCAATGAACAATTAAAAGCTACTTCATCAACACCAATCAGCAAACGGAAGCTACTTCATCAACACCAATATTAGCAGTAGATAGCTAATCCAGCAGCAATCAGCAATAGGAAGCTACTTCATCAACACCAATATTAGCAGTAGATGGCTACCTTAGAGCCAATGAACAATCGAAAGTTTATTCATCAACAACAATATCAGCAGTAGATACCTTAGCGCCAATGAACAATTAAAAGCTACTTCATCAACACCAATCAGCAAACGGAAGCTACTTCATCAACACCAATATCAGCAGTAGGTAGCTACCTTAGCGCCAATGAACAATTGAAAGCTACTTCATCAACACCAATCAGCAAACGGAAGCTACTTCATCAACACCAATATTAGCAGAAGATGGCTACCTTGGCACCAATGAACAACTACTTCAATAGGAAGTTCTTCATCAACACCAATATCAGCAGTAAATACATGTAGCTAACACAGGAACAATCAGCAATTGGCAGCTACTTCTTCAACACCAATACCAGCAGTAGATAGATACCCCAGTACCATCCAATCAGCAATTGGGAGCTACTGCATCAGCACCAGTATCACCAGCACAGTAAACCCAGCACCAATCAGCAATTATTGGGAATTACGTCATCATGCTACTCTTAGCTATCGTTTCATTTTTTTCGTCTGAAGAATCTCCTGGAATTAATCCTTTTACAAACAGAGTTGTACTGAATATGATTACATTAGTTGTTGATCTTGAAGTTGGGACATTGACTGCTCAGTGCCAGAAGTGGATAAGTGCAATAGCTGCCATGTGTATATGAGTACAATATACAATATATTGCCAAATGTTCACAGGACAGCTATTGCACTTACCCACTTCTGGCACTGAGCAGTCGACATGTTCATTAGCGCCAATCCAGATTGAAATTTGGGGGGGGCAACCGGCCAAAATTGTTAAAAAGTGGCTGAAAAGAACAAAAAATTGGTCATTTTGCCAAAAGGTGTGAAGGGACACGTCCCCCCCTGTGATTGACGCACATGGACATGTTTATTCAGGAATAGTAGTACTACTAGGCTTGAATACTTTGTGTTTAGGCAATAGACTTGTTGTTGATTATTTATGGTGTCATTATTTATGCCATTTTGAAAAAAAAGTGCCCTCACCGCCTCACCCACCGCTGGCCAATGTAAAGTCAAGCAGATTTCAAAACCTTTAGTGTATTTGCTGGAATCCTTGATCCCGACAACACAGGCATATGCATCGGAGACAAAATTGATTTTAAATGGCAGCCATTTTGAAACTCAGTGACAGCCATCTTGGAACTTTGTGTCCTGGGCTGTTCTTAGTGATTTTATTGGACTCCTTGACCCTGCAAACACGGGTATAGACATCAAAATTATGCTTGCAGGAGCTTCAAGGACTGAGATCATTTTCATTTTCAATGTCGGTCATTTTGAAATTTTGGCAGCCATCTTGGAAATTTAGGTCCTCTGTTGTTGTAGGTGATAATATTGGCTTCCTTGACCCTGAAACATGGGTGTAGAGTGTAGACACCAACATGATGCTACCAGGAGCTTCACTGGCCTAGTTATGTTGATTTTTGTGATTTTGGTGGCCATTTTGAAAAAAGCGCCCTCATCACCTCACCCACCACTGGTCAATGTGCAGGCAAGCGGATTTCAAAACCTCAATGCATTAGGTTCCCAAAAATATCGTGCCTCCAAAAATCCCCAGGGGAGGGGGTGTTGGAATAGCCCATAGTCTAACCCCATCACACACCCCTAAATGAACACCCCTACATTTGGTGTAACTGTTACACTGTACCATGTAATGACATCACATCACCACGCATGCATACAAGTTGGATAAAAAGTTGAATACTTTATGGTCGTGTGCCATGAATTGGGGGCCAAATGCGTTACATACTAAAAATTTGAAAAATTTACATGTTTTTGTACTTTGTAATTCATAAACTGTTCATCAAAACCCTATAAAATTATATATCACTGTAAAGCTTAGGGTACCAGGAATACACATGTACAAACAATTGGTCAATATACAGGGTGCCACAGATGTCATATACATGTAGGGTGGAAATGTTAAGTTTGGTTAAAAAAGTATACAATTTTGTTCCTCTCTTGTTCAAAAATTCCTGTTCTGCTGAAACCTTTTTAGATGTGCTAATAACATTGTAGGCTTCCAAAAAATGCAAACTTGTAATGATGAGTTATGTTGCCCAACTGAGATACAGGGTGTTCAAAAGTCGTACATAATTTTTATGATTTTTATTACATAATCAATCAAAACTTTTTTCCTTCATGACCTACACAAAAACCAATGGCATATTTGAATTCCTCATCAAATTTCCATCCAAAAAATGTAAACTTTTACAGCAGTAGGGTAACTCCTTCAAGAAATATGACCTTTGGAACATTTTGGAGCTTAAATGAATACTTAACACAGTAACATGTAAGAAAAGCCTAGAACCCATGACACAGAATGCAGCACACTTGCAACAAATTAACTTGGCTTGGAGTAAAACTGGTCACATTTCAAACTAGACATAATTACCAAAACAATGGTACATAATCCATCTCAATACCTTACTGGGTTATGAAGTTACAGTAAAAAATATATTTGTGAGGCGCTAAAAATCAATATTCCCTATGCCTCAACCGTAGGATCCTCAACCGTAGGATCCTCCACCCCTGACTTCACATCGTTTGAACTGCAATATCTCAAGAAGTAAATAAAGTGTGAAGTTCTTTCGTTCCACAATTTGAGCTAGATAAATAAGCAACAAAATGAGCTCCATTCTAGGACAAAATGTCCTGAATAAAATGAAAAAATGTAACGCCTCCACCTTTTCCAATACCCCAATTCATGACGCACGACCTTATACAAACAAGCCATCCATTCAACATATTTATTTTCCAACATTTCATAATGTTCAAACAACCAAATTGAATTGTTTCAAAATTCAATTGAATTTCAATAATTAAAAAGACGTCTGACGCACCCAATTTTGGACACTACAGAAGTACATTTTTGTTTCATTCGTTTCTGTTAAATAGGCCTATAATATTCTTAATGAGCTACCATGTTTTATTTAAGGGGGTACTACACCCCTGGCCAATTGTGTGCCTATTTTTGCATTTTTCTCAAAAATGATAGCGCATTGGTGACAAAAGTGAGGGAATCCCAATATTTGATCAATAAATCAATAACTACTTGTCTTGAGTCACTGAAATTCCAATGTAACAACTGAATTCCTTGCCCCTATAATACAGAACTTTTGTTACCAGTGTCTTATTAGTTTTTGAGAAAAATTCAAAAATAGTCACAAATTTATCAAGGGGTGTAGTACCACCTTAAATGAATTTGTTTGGTTGAATACACAAGATTTTGGTAGTTCAATTCAATTCATTTATCAACTAAATATAAACATTGAAAACAGCAGTCTCTGTAATCAGGGGCGTCTATTCTTCCGTTATACGCCCCCAAAGGGGAGGGAATAATTTTACCCCTTTGGGGAAGAATTATGTGTTTTGAAAAAAAAAAAAAAAAAAAGAGGAAAAAACCCAGAAATCATCAGGATTCAAGGAGGATTTAAAAAAAAGAACTAATTTGGGGAAAGGTGTATAGCTGGAGCATGAAATATCATTTTTGAGATATTCAACCAAAATATTAGCTTTATGTACCGGTATATCATGTCTATAGTACTTGACATTTAAGTAGTGAAAATCAATAAAACAGTCAATAAATCCTTTTGTTTCCTATTGTTTATTGTTAAGTTCAATGGAGCATATCTCAATAGTGGCACTGGCGACATCTGGGCTCAGTTGTGGAGGATGGTCACATATGTTACCCACTCTGGCAAAACCAGGAACAAGTCGCATTTTTGACATTTCATGATTTGAATAAAAATGTAAGCACTAGACAGTAAACTTTAAAATGATACCCAAATTATATAATAATTTTGTAAATGATATTCACATTTTTGCCAAATTGCTATTCTCAGCAATCGGTCAATTAGTTTCCTGCCTTATACAGGATTCAATAGGATTATCATAGTTCAATACCTCTTTTTTATTAAGTATTTTCAAGGATTTAATACCATGAAATTCAGAATTCCAAAAATTGATTTTTTTATAGGAATGTCATCTTTAAAAAGGGAGTACTACACCCCTGCCCAATTTTGTGCCTATTTTTGTATTTTTCTCAAAATTATAGTGCATTAGTGACAAGTAAGATATGTATTATAGGGCAAGGACTACAACTACTGCACTGGAAATTTTATTTCAGCACAGACAACAGTTGTGGAGTTACAGTCAAAAATGAGGGAAACCCATATTTGATCAATAAATCAATAACTTCTTGCCTTGAGTTGCTGAATTTTCAGTGCAGTAGTTGTAGTCGTTGCCCCTATAATATACATATCTTACCTGTCACCAATGCGCTATCATTTTTGAGAAAAATGCAAAAATAGGCACAAAATTGGGCAGGAGTGTAGTACCCTCTTAAAGGCCTATAACTCAAAAACATGTCTGTCGACTTGATCAGGGTTTTGTTGGAGTTGGTCACATATATTACAGCATGCTGATAAAGTACAATGGTATTAAAGTCACATTACATTCAACAGTTATCAATACAGCTTTCATAATTTGCATTGAAAATTCTTGTTGCATTTTGTCCTCCAAATCAGTATTTCAGTTTGATCGTTTTTAGTCAACCAGAATCAAATTGTGTTCTTCATTTATTTCTTGTAAACAGTGTTAGTCAGGAAATCTCTGACAGCTTCCCCTATTTCTTTTGGCGAATCTTCTTGCAAGAAATGACTTCCTTTGACTCTTACCACCTGCTGGTTAGGCCAAATGTCCATAATCTTACGCAGACTTGGACTAAAGAATCCAGGATCACCATCGATATACAACTTGGGTATGTGCTTTGCTTCAAGGAAATAATGAAAATAATCATTAGCAATTTTGATTACATCGTCTGGGCCATCTCCTTCGACCGGGATCTCACGAGGCCAGGTCAAAGTCGGTCTACGATCTTCTCCAGGCTTGGCAAACGGCTCACGATATGCATTCATTTCATCCTCACTCAGCTCTCTCAAGATTGCTCCAGGTAGAAGTCTTTCAACAAAGAAGTTCTTCTTGAGCACCATCTCTTCTCCGGCTTCACTACGTAGAGCTTGAAACACACCCTTGGCAACATCAGGAAAAGCATCCCAACCTGGTACCGAGCGAACAACACTCTCCATATGGGTGATGGAATCAATACGGTCAGGATGCATGCGGCTCCAGTGGAAACCTAATGCAGATCCCCAATCATGGATGACAATGTTCACTTTATTGGGGAGTTGGACAGAGTCAAACCATTCGGAAAGATAGCGATAGTGGTCTTCAAAGCGATAGGAATGATTTGCACGCTTGCTGGATCTCCCTTGGCCAATAAGATCTGGTGCAAGACATCTGGCTACAGGCTCAACGTGAGGAATGACATTCCGCCACAGGAATGATGAAGTTGGATTGCCGTGCAGGAATACAACGGCACGTGATTGTTTTTCTTCCGGGTCCGAGTCGTAGTAACTCATCTCCGCATCCAGTACTTTAATTTGACGACATTTTCCCCACCATTCTTCTGCTGCCTGACTTGGTGAATAGCTGGCCAGAGCTCTAGCAGTTGTGGGGAACATGAATGCATTTCTGGATGTAGCATTAATGCGGCCAGAGTGCAGCAAACCGAGGTGTTTTGAGAGGGTTTGTAAACGTGCAATTGCTCTGTAAGTCGCCATTTTTGTTTGTTGACATTTGTCATGTGGTGATGGGCGGTACTCGATACAGGAGATCATTCCCGGAAGCCTCCGCTATCAGCAATACCGCCCAGATAGTAAAGTAATTTTTCATGTTTACGGACTCCATCGGA
The DNA here is from genome assembly GCF_039555335.1 of Amphiura filiformis. Lineage (NCBI taxonomy): Eukaryota > Metazoa > Echinodermata > Ophiuroidea > Amphilepidida > Amphiuridae > Amphiura > Amphiura filiformis. The sequence continues at coordinate 52,954,739 of NC_092635.1, forward strand.
TGCTCGTTTGTCGTAACTTTTTAAATATATTTGATAATATTTTGATATATTTATTTTAAATTGAGCAGAATCCGCTTGTCATTTTGTACAATAAATTTCCAAAAAAAAATTTACATTAGGCCCTGAAATAATTGCTGCTTGCGTGTCATAAATAAAAATAAAATTTCAGTCATGATGACAACGGGCGATTTTCTTGAACTTCAAGTTTGAACTCATAATAGTTTACGTGAAAGATTCAGGGATGGTTTCTGTTAGCTTATTTTTATGTTATCTGTGCTCCGTATTGCATTTCCCCACTTTCATCTTTCAACTGCTAATAAATATGTGAATGTGAAAACATAAAAGGTAGATAAATTGATGAATGTTTTCAGTCATGAATGTTTTCAGAATTTATTTAATTCCAAACTTCATAAAAGGTAGATAGCACATGAGCTATCATTAAACGCTTAGGCCTACATGTCAAGAATGTTTATTTTTTTTTTATTATAATTTTTTTTTAAAGGACTCACGATAATTGAATAATTCATATTTGCAATACTTTCAAGACTTCGTTTAATTGCACTTGACGAACTGAATGAGTTATACCATGGTAGGTATTATATCTATAATAATACCTACCATGGTTAAACATAGCCCATGGTAGGTCTATAATACCTACCATGCATAGCCTACAATATAATAGGCCTATACTATTTTGCGCCAATGTGCGACCCGCTTCCAAAATGGCCGGGATTTTATACCACCATCCGGTTTTTGTGCCAAAGAGAAAATGGTTCCATACCAGCCGCGGATCCAGAGACCAAAAAATACGGGGTCGCAAAATAGGGATGAGATTGGTAGAGGGTGATGAACCATATGGCCGCGAAGCGGTCATCGCGTCGCGCCTGCGCGACGCAGGGGGGTGTCTGAGGGGGATGTGCCCCCCTCAGAAGTGAGAAACTTTTGCAAAATGAAGACCTAATTGAAGCCATTTTGCGGACCATTTTTACACTATTATTGTGTAAAATTTGAATTTGAAAGAGCAGAAAACTTGTGAAATGACCATGACGGCTCATTCCCCATTCTGGGACAAGCTTTCAATATTATTATATAAATTCAATTGCAAGCGCGATGCAGGGGGGGTGTCTGAGGGGGATGTGCCCCCTTCAGAAGTGAGAAACTTTTGCAAAATGAAGACCTCATTGAAGCCATTTTGCGGACCATTTTCACACTATTACTTGTGTAAAATTTGAGTTTGAAAGAGCAGAAAACTTGTGAAATGACCATGACGGCTCATTCCCCATTCTGGGACAAGTTTTCAATATTATTCTATAAACTCCAATTGCTAGCGCGACGCAGGGGGGTGTCTGAGGGGGATATGCCCCCCGCAGAAGTGAGAAACTTTTGCAAAATGAAGACCTAATAATTCTGGGACCATTTTGACACTATTATTGTGTAAAATATGAGTTTGAAAGAGCGGAAAATTTGTGGATGAACATGAGAGCTTATTTCCCATTCGTGGATAAGTTTTCAATATTATTGTATAAATTCAATTGCTTTAAGGGATCCAAAATGAGCGTTTATTGCGTTTCGACAGTATTTTTTGTGGGACATGAGAGCACCTCAGACCTATCGAATTGCATTCTGAATACGAAGCATGTCTTTCTGATATCAAATAATTTTCATTTTTTTAAATCACAATATAATACAAATTTTATGACAAATTATAAAATTTGATATTTTTCAAATTTTGATATATAACAGTCCTCGAAGTAAATTATATAAATCTAATGATATATTCTTAAAGTGTATGTAGCAGGGAGGAAAAGCCGACGGTCAATTGAAAATTTTGACCTTTCATATTGAAGATATGGATTTTTTTTCCCAAAAGACCGAATGTTGTTGGTGTTTTGGGGGAAAAATCCGTATCTTCAATACGAAAGGTCAAAGTTTTCAATTGATCGTCGGCTTTTCATCCCACCTACATACACTTTAAGTATAAAACATCAGATTTATAAAGTTTACTTCAAGTACTGTTAAATATCAAAAATATCAATTTTGAATGATTTGCCATAAAATGTGTATTAAATTGCGAATTTCAAAAATCAAAATTATTTGATATCAGAATGACATTCTTCGTATTCAGAATGCAATTCGATATGTCTGATGTGCTCTAATGTCCCAAAATAAATACTGTCCAAACGTTCATACCCCAGCCCTTAAACATAAAGTTCCGGGTATCCAAAGCATAACGAAAAGGGTAACTTCTTTATACATATAGGCCCTACGCAGGGGGTGTCTGCTGAAGTTGGAAAATTTGGCAAAATGAAGGACCAATTGAAGCCATTTGGTGGACGATTTTGACATTATTATTGTGTAAAATTTTAGTCAGATAAAGTTCGGAACGTGAAAATTAAGGCCCAATCGAAGCCATTCGCGGATCATTATTCACTGTTACTGTAGGCCTAATCATTCAAGTTATTACTTAAAACAATATAGGCCTAAAGTGTAGGGGAAAGTGGGGTAATGCCGGACTGTGGGGAATCCCGGACACATCGATTGCAGCTAAACGGAGAAGGGTGGCACTATTATACTACCTTATGGTATTAGCTACCTCAAGGTGTACCTCACGTGTACTCCTATACCGGCGCTGTGGGTCTCGTCTTTCTTTGTGAAAATTACGAAAAAACAGATCCGCACCTGCATACTACCCAGCAAACACAAAACGTTTTCGACATCATTCGCAAAAGGTTATAAAAGGTTGTCAGAAAACGTTTAAATGTCGGGTTATATAAAGGGTATATTAAGAGTATAAAACGTTTTCATAATCTTAAAAATCATTTTTGATAATCTACTGCTCAGCAAACAAAAATGTTTTACAGAAAACGTTTAAATGTCGGGTTATATAAAGGGTATAAAAACGTTTTAATAACATTCCAAAAACATTCTTGAAAACTTGATACAAAACATTCTAAACAGAATGTTATTTTAGTTGAAGAAATATTTTGCGAAAAATGTTTGCCCAAAATATTTTCAATAACGTTTTAAAAACGTTTTCATGACCTTTATATAACTCCGACATTTAAATGTTATTAAAACGTTTTGAAAAAAACATTTTAAGAACATTTCTGTGTTTGCTGGTTTCAAATATTTTAACATAATGTTATTTAAGTATTGACACAATATTTGGCAAAAATGTTTGCAAAAAATAGTCTACAATAACATTTTTGAAAACATTTAAAAATATTGTTGTAGTGTGTTTTCATACAAAACGTTTTAAAACGTTATCATGACCTTTATATAACCCGACATTTTAATGTTATTAAAACGTTTTTACCTAAACCAAAAGCCAAAATATAACTTATATAAAACGTTTTTAAAACGTTTTTGTGTTTGCTGGGTAGTACGAAAAGTGGTTTTCATAAGTTGATATCAATAGATTAATATAATTAATTTTGTGAACCGCTTGAGTGGAAGCTTGCAAGTTGCCAACGTTTTAATAATTCAGTCTAACCTGATTTCATGCGCAGGAATAAATTAAACAGTAACTGTTACACTCACGTAACTAGGTTAATTGAATAATTATTATTTTGAGGAAATTTAATTCAGACGAGAATTTAGGTTGATCGGCATTTTTCCCTCCCGATTTGGTTCGTTGCTGAATTAAACTACGAGCTCCGAGTTTCAGTAAATATTCGCGGGAGTATTCGAGTTTCTAGCTCGAAGTTGTCACATTTTGGCCAACTAGAATAGGTTTTGTTTGGAAGCAGTGGTTTAAAAACTGTGAAAGTGCCCAAAGTTACCCCATTTTACGGTAGCCTTTTCGAGTTACCTTTATCAGGTGCGCGCCACGAAGAGAAAGGGTACCAACTGTATATCAAACATCTTTCATTTAATAAATTACGTGGTATCAAATCGTTTGGGACTTGTATTTAGCTTGTATTCCATCTTCTTCTGAATCTGGTTCAAGCACTGAAGGGCACGTGACATTAAGTGGTGGAATAATATATTAATAGGTGTTAAATTAAACAGCACATGGTATGAATTCCTTGTCACAAAATATCTACCCTTGGGTAACTGCGACCCATGATGAAGTTGACTAAAATGTGGCAACTTCGAGTTTGAATAGCATTGGCTTTATCCAACTAAATTTGTGATTGTCATGACTCGCAATGGCCCTGTGAAAGATAGTACAATTTACTCAAAAATTGAGTATTCCTCTTTTTACTGTCAAAAAGAGTAAAATTTTGCTCAAATCGGGGCAATCATTTTTTGCAGTGTAAAGTTGTCACATGCTGGTCAACTTTTGAGTTTGAAACTCGAAGTTGCCACATTTTAGCCCACTTTCAAGTATCCAGTTTTAAACTCGAAGTAGTCACATTATGGCCAACACATTTTGACCAACTTCGAGTCTGCAAACTCGAAGTTTTCCACGGTTTTCAAACTTGGAAGTTACCACATTTTGGCCAACTTCAACGAGTTTGAAACTCGAAGTTGGTCAACACATACGTTCATCATGCATGCAAACCAAATCCATGACCATGCATTTCTCCATATACTTGCATATGCTACTTTTCCTATAACCATGATAACCAAAACTAAGGAATGAAAAGAACGTCGCAAGAAGTTTGAATATATATGTGCATCAATTTCATTGTGTCAGTCACTTACCTGAAAGTCCTGATAACAGCCGATATAATGTCAGCAAACCTGTTGATGCAACTTGTGTTTTTGCTTTTCTTTCCGCTGTGTTATGTTTGTCCTTTGCTACCATAGTTCCGCACATGAGTTGCGATGTAAACGCGCGAGTACGCAACGCAGTACCAAGGTTCACGCTGTAAACGCTTGTTTATTTACGCGACACGCAGACGTTGCCGAGGGCTCGCCGATCTTGACGATAATTCTTGCCTAAATTAAAGTTGTCACATTTTGGCCAACTTTCGAGTATCGAGTTGGAACAAGTTGAACTCGAAATTGTCACATTCTGGTCAACTTTCGAGTATTCAGGTTCAAACTTTAGAGTATCGAGTTTGACACTCTAAGTTGCCACATTTTGGCCAACATCGAGTTTGAAACTCCTCGAAGTTGGTCAAAGTAGGCCTATAGCATTTTCAAGTTACGTTTAACAAAGAAGAGAAAGGGTATTATTATTGTTTACTCATCTTGCCGATTAGAAATTTACTCAGAATTGGGTTCTGATTTTATTCCGTACTGGATCGAAAATCTCGAGTTTTTACACGTAATCCCAGAGCAAGCTTTTACTTTCGGGAGGAGTGTGTATGCAAGAATTATCGTCAAGATCGGTGAGCCCTCGGCAACGTCTGCGTGTCACGTAAATAAACAAGCGTTAACTTTACAATGTGAACTTTGGTAGTGCGTTGCGTACTCGCGCGTTTTACATCGCAACTCATATGCGGAGCTATGGTAGCAAAAGACAAACACAACACAGCGGAAAGAAAAGCAAAAACACAAGTTGCATGAACAGGTGTGCTGACATTATATCGGCTGTTATCAGGACCTTCAGGTAAGTGACCGACACAAATATTTATGAAAATGGTGCAAACATTATCTTCATGTTCAGCTGTTTCAGGACTTTCAGGTAAGTGCATGACTGACACAATATAATATGAACATAATGAACACATTATATTCAAACTTCTTGCGACATTCTGTTCATTCCTTAGTATTGGTTATAAGATGCTGTGAACTACCAAATTTCCGAACCAAATCGCAACAGTTTAAAAATAGTTGCTTACTTTAAACAAAAACAAATGATAGTTAGGCCTACTTACAATTCCAAAGGTGTGGTTACCATGGTTACATCAATAAGTCCAGGTCATTACTCCCCTGTTCAAAATTGTGCAATAATAAAGAGATCACCACTTTAGATGACCGATTCACAGATACGATGTACTCAACTTGACCACAAATCAGGATTCATACGAGCCGCGCCCCGGGGCTGCGCGTAACACATTTCTCAGTTTTCAGATAACGAGATTATATATTTTATTTCCTGTTATTGTCCAATTTTTAAAAGCTTTTATTCCTTGGAGTGCTCATCGAAATAACTCGGAATAGATTTAAAACAAAACGATAGACTAACGTGATTATGTGCCCTAAAGACGCACACCACCAATGCAGCGTCCCATTGAAACACACGTGAAAACACGCCTTTTCTTTGCGCGATTTTAGACCTTTTCGGCAACAAATTGACTATAAAAATGCTACCAATCGATTGCAAATCGATGAAAATTTAATATATGTTTCAATGTACGGGTAGTCTTGTGATTAATTTTCGAGATATGGGCGTTTAAACATCACCATGGCCATTTTCGACCCCTTCTCTACCCTGAAAACCCGTTTCTGGCAATTTTTCAATCCGCGTGCCTATACTTTATTCAAAAATTGTGTTTAGCAACTTTTTGGGCGAACCAAGTTCATGTATAGGTCTCAATCTTTTATTTAAGCTATAACATGCTTCTCTTTTTAATTACAAATCCACAGAGAGACCCAAACTATATACCTCAAAAATGATTCTGTTTTTACCGGAACTCATTAGGGTTACACAAATGGCGCATTGATTTAGAGAATAAATGATAGGATTTTATCTTTTGCCTATCCAATATCGTGTCATAATTAGACTGGCCCCCAGTCTCGGTTCGGTTCCATCTCTGGATAATGTAACAATAAATAATTACGTAATGCCCTATGAAAAAAATGCCAACTCCCCCCTTATTTTCTTCAATGCCAAAAACCCATTCCTCTTCATCCACAAATCGACGCCACTAATTACACCCACCACAGTCAACCATGCAGCAATATAGAAATATACTCGTATTATAAGTGAACGCGAAAGTCCATTGAGCGCTGATTCCGAGTGGCCCCAGTCTCGGTTCGGTTCCATCTCTGGATAATGTAACAATAAATAATTACGTAATGCCCTATGAAAAAAATGCCAACTCCCCCCCTTATTTTCTTCAATGCCAAAACCCATTCCTCTTCATCCACAAATCGACGCCACTAATTACACCCACCACAGTCAACCATGCAGCAATATAGAAATATACTCGTATTATAAGTGAACGCGAAAGTCCATTGAGCGCTGATTCCGAGACTGGTCCAATCTGTTAGAGATCTCACTTCCAAATATTCGTTCAACGAAGCACGGTGATTCCGATGTCAATTACGAAAGCCCCGCCCCAGTTTCAATTCAAATATGGTAGCACAAAGCTATGCCGCGGGATGTGACGCAAGATCGGATGGGACACTTGTCAACAACTGAGAGGTATTGAGCTCAAGTGGCACGCGTCTGATAGACCCATGGTACGCGCAATAATAAAAGGCAACCACTCGACTCGGACTTAGGCCTATTGTCCATATTGCGTACATTATCGCGTGCGGTTTGCAAATGTTTGCACATTATTTAGCTAGGGAAGCCTTTTCAAATATCCCCGCGCTGCCAAGCTGCGTTGATTGGTCGGATACAATATCGTTGTTTAGTCGCTTACACAAACGTTAATGTAGTGAAAACATGGACGTGGTATATAGAAAGATTGCGTGACTCCAAATCCGTAAAAGTGAACTTCCAGCAGTTTGTGGGAGCTGGAAGTCAAATTGCCTACAGACTGGGAGGGTCCGTGTATTGGGTTGATTTTTAATGCTATTTCTTATTCAATGGGTGCGTCTTGTAAAGAATTCACGTAATTTGATTGGTTTTCAGGTGTATAATATCTCACAATAGTTGATAGTGATATTAGTCAGTGCGCGCGCCGCCACGCAACGGCGGCACGCTTGTTGCTCCTCAATGATCGCGCGATAATGCGTTCGCGTAATGCACGTGCGAGAACGAAGAACGCGATTCGGCGGCTTAGATGTTCGTGATGGTTTCGTTCATTTAAAACAACAGGGATGTCCTTACAAAAGTAACTTTATTTTTTTCTGAAAAAAGGCAGTTTTACAAACAAAAATTACATTAAAACTGAATAAGAATGAGAATAAATGATAGGATTTTGTCTTTTGCCTATCAATATCGTGTCATAATGGATGGGCTGGCCAATATTTTTATCGTAGTGGATACCGGCTGCGCCGGCATCCACTACTCAAAATATTGGCCAGCCCATCCATTATGACACGATATTGATAGGCAAAAGACAAAATCCTATCATTTATTCTCTAAGTAATCTACATTACCAGTCGTTCTCCACGGACCCGAGGGAGGGTCTAGTCATAACGGATGGGCTGGCCAATATTTTGAGTAGTGGATGCCGGCGCAGCCGGTATCCACTACGATAAAAATATTGGCCAGCCAATCCATTATGACACGATATTGGATATAGGCAAAAGACAAAATCCTATCATTTATTCTCATTCTTATTCAGTTTTAATGTAATTTTTGCGAGAAAAACTGCCTGTTTTCAGAAAAAAATAAAGTTACTTTTGTGAGGACATCCCCGTTGTTTTAAATGAACGAAACCATCACGAACATCTACGCCGCCGAATCGCGTTCTCAGTTCTCGCACGTGTATTACGCGAACGCATTATCGCGCGATCATTGAGGAGCAACAAGCGTGCCGCCGTTGCGTGGCGGCGCGCGCCCTGACTAATATCACTATCAACTATTGTGAGATATTATACACCTGAAAACCAATCAAATTACGTGAATTCTTTACAAGACGCACCCATTGAATAAGAATTCTTTACAAGACGCACCCATTGAATAAGAATTGGTGGTGTGCGCCCTTATAATGCACGAAGTTTCAAAGTCGATTCTTTTTTTCATAGATTTAGCAACTTTCTTAACTTTTGAGTTAAATCCTCAAGTTTTATTAGTCTGGGATATATAAATTTAGAAAAAATGACTTTTGAAGGCATGCGTCCAATACAGAAAAGGAACAGTTTTTGTGATTTTGACCATTCTAGCCGTCTTGCCATTTTCTTCAAAAATATCACTCGCATCAGCGTCTTTTGAATGGCATTATTTGCATTTTTATGTCTTTAAACGTAATAAAAGTAAGTTTATAAATTTTCTACACATTCATATTGTTATATTAAGTTTAATTTTGCCCCCCCCCCCCGAAAAAAAATTACATTTGAGTCGTTTTAAGGACACGTGCCAAAAGTTAAACATGATATTAAATTAATCAAAACTCTCTGAATGACGAATTTGCTTACTTTTTCATCACATTAATGAATTTTAACAATCTGAATTAAGAAAATTAAATTATACTTTCATTTTAAAGTGCTTTAAAATCATTAAGTGATTTCTTAAGTTTTAATTCAGACCACAAAATCGGAATTTTACACATATCTATTCTGTTTTTGACCTAATTTCTATGACAGGCCTTAATCCGGCCAATATGCAGCATCCCATTGAAACACACGTGAAAACACGCCTTTTCTTTGCGCGATTTTAGACCTTTTCGGCAACAAATTGAATATAAAAATGCTACCAATCGATTGCAAATCGATGAAAATTTAATATATGTTTCAATGTACGGGTAGTCTTGTGATTAATTTTCGAGATATGGGCGTTTAAACATCACCATGACCATTTTTCAATCCGCGGGCCTACTTTATTCAAAAATTGTGTTTAGCAACTTTTTGGGCGATAAATAAAATAAATGTTGACATTTATGTAGCGCCTTTCACGTGTATCAAAGCGCTTTACATTTATTCCGCCGTCGTTAGAATATGTCAGCTGCCATACAATGCCCGAGGCATGCTCATACCTTTGGGCGGCGTTCAATGGACAATATCCCCAACAGCTCCCCATTTCACCCCTGGGTAGAGAGAGGCAAGTGAGGTAAAGTGCCTTGCCCAAGTGCACAACACGATGGCACCGCCGGGGCTCGAACTCGCAACCTCCGATTGCGAGGTAGAGCCCGTACCGCTGCGCCACCGTGTCCAAGTTCATGTATATGTCTCAATCTTTTATTTAAGCTATAACATGCTTCTCTTTTTGATTACAAATCCACAGAGAGGCCCAAACTACCTCAAAAATGATTCTGTTTTAATCCGCCAAAAGGGTATCAAATGCTGAAAAAGGTCTGAAATACCGAAAAGTTAAATGACAAGGTTTTAAATCTCATAAAAGGTTCAGGTTTCAAATTTCATAAAAGGTTCATTTCTCACACAGGTTTCAAATCTCCACAAAGGTTTCAAATCCTCATTAATGTTTCAAAATTCTTTAAAGGTTTCAAATATTCGTTAAGGTGTCGAACCCTCATATGGGTTTTAAATAAATTGAATATTTGTTTGTGTGTATATTGTATACCTCGACTGTTTACATTAGACGCAGTTTTAATCTATACGACAGAGTGGCAAGTATAAGTTCATAGCAGCCATATAAAAATATAATTTGGGCGGAAAAAGTTCGGACAATAGACACTGATAGCTATATTTTTTGTATATATCCGCACTCGTGTTCAAATTAAAAAACAAATCCCCGAAGAACTACTTTTCTCGAATACGTTACTGTCTAGAGCACAGTCGCATTCCGGTGAGGTTTTATTAAGCAGCGTAGGCCCAGACCCAGGAAGTTTCTAGGAGCCTAATGCTATATTTTGACCAACTTCGAGTTTGAAACTCGACGTTGGCCAAAATGTGGTAGCTTCCGAGTTTGAAAATCGACAACTTCGAGTTTGCAAAGTTGATCAAAATGTGTTGACCAAAATGTCACTTATACTTCGAGTTTAAAACCGGACACTCGAAAGTTGGCTAAAATGTGGCAACTTCGAGTTTCAAACTCAAATGTTGACCAACATGTGACAACTTTAGGCAAGAAATATCGTCACGATTAATAAACCCTTGGCAACGTCTGCGTGTCGCGTAAATAAACAAGCGTTTACAATGTGAACCTTGGTAGTGCGTTGCGTACTCGCGCGTTTTACATTGCAACTCAAATGCGGAGCTATGGTAGCAAAAGACAAACACAACACAGCGGAAAGAAAAGCAAAAACACAAGTTGCATGAACAGGTTTGCTGACATTATATCGGCTGTTATCAGGACCTTCAGGTAAGTGACTGGCACAAATATTTATGAAAATGATGCAAACATTAATATTCATGTTCAAAAGAAAACTTCTTGCGATGTTCTTTTCAATCCTTAGTTTTTACTGAGACCATAATACCTAAAGGTATTTCGGTATTATGGTCTCAGGTTTTTAGTTGAAGGAAAAGTATAATGCAATTTTTTTTCAAAAAGGAAAACATGCGCAGCTAGGCTTTCCCCCAGATCCGAGGGAAATATCAAAGGGACCACTTTTCTCATGTAAAACTGTTCGTTAGAAAAAGTGAATATTTCTTACATGTAAACGAATTCATTTGGGAAAAAGTAAATTATGCACTCCGTGTCAGTGACTAATAAAAATGAGTACCTTTGTTTGTAAATTTTCAACCCATCAAAATGGAAAATCAAAGTGTTTACTATCGTTTCCATGGAGTATCCTCACTACCACACGAAATGATGCAAATCAAAATAATCAAATGTAATTACATGGAATTCATAACCACTAGTCATGTACTCAAGAATGATCATTAACACTGCCTGTCATATTGAAAACTCTTTGTTACAGCTACCAAAATGAAATTAATTAATTTGAATTATATACTGAATCTAAAATGTACAGCTCTTAGTTAATATGTTCTCACTTGATCAACCACATGCTCGCATACAAGTTTAAAACCGGTTGTAGTTTTCTTCGATCATCATGGTGTATTCAAATTTGACGACAAATATTTTACATTCCAATGTTACACCTGTGCTACATTCCGATGCCACGCCTGCACTACTTATCTTCAAAGCAACCGCCATAGGTGTCATTCTCATTGTCAGCATTTTTGCAAATTCCTTAACTCTCATTGTTCTTCGTCAAATACATGACATAAATCCAGTCACTCGAGTGTTCATGACATCAATGACCGTCTCTGATCTAGGATCTGGATTTGGTTATATGCTGCCTATTTTTGCTGCAACGATCGTCAACAGATGGCCATTTGGTGATGCATGTTGTGCGATTTTTGGATTTTTCAACATTGTATTTTCTTTCACTTCTTTTATGTCACTTTTGAGCGTGAATTTTGAACGATTTTTGGCGGTAACCAGACCATTTCAATATCCAAATTTGATGACGGTACCACGAGCTCGTCTTATTTCATTTGGACTCTGGTGTTGCGCGTTTACAATGGCCGGACTGAATTGTTTTTTACCAGGACGATATATCTACTATTCAACAGCCATGCATGCGTGTACTACAGGACCCCAAGACCCATCAGTTCGAGATGTCAAAGGCACTGTTTTCATTTTACTGTTTGTTATAGTGCCGTTTGGGTTAACTTTAGCGTTTTTTCTTCGATTGTTCTTACTGGCAAGATTTCACGCAACCAAAATTGCCGCTCAAGAGAAAGCTACGGGCAGGAGATCAGACAGAAAAGCATTCACGACTTTCTTCATAATGTCTGTGTGCCTCGCAATAGGATGGTGTCCAATAGTTACTGTGTTTGTTTATGAAAATGCGTCCAGAAAAGAGATTTCGTCATGGCTCATGTGTTTTGCGCAATTAATGGCATTTTCTAACCTAATCACAAACGTGGCGGTTTACTATCTTCGGAATACTGCTTTTAAACAAACTGCAAAAAAAGTACTAATATCTCGTATTCCATGTTTAACAAGTGTGGGGGATACATTTGAAACACCAGTAATACCATTGTCTAGTTCAACGTAAGCATCATACTTTGACAATTTTCTACGGGAAAATGAGATCTTGTACATAATACACTGTAATGTAGTTACACAATCATAATTTTGGCCCGCGCTTTTGCCGCCGCGCGGGCCGAACTGAACCGTTTTTAGGACGATCTTCAAAAGCCATGCATGCATGTACGACAGTCCCCCAAAATCTATCAGTTCGAGATGTCAAAGGCACTGTTTTCATTTTACTGTTTGTTATTAGCCGTTGGATTAACTTTAGAGCGTTTTTTCTTCGACGTTGATTGTTTTTGCTGGCAAGATTCCACGCAACCAAAATTGCCGCTCAAGAGAAAGCTACCGCGACCGGCAGGAAATCGGACAGAAAAGCATTCACGACTTTCTTCATAATGTCTTGCAATAGGATGGTGCCTATAGTTACTGTGTTTGTTTAAGAACATGCGCAGGTGCCAATGGTTGGCAATATTATTTAACAATCTGCAAAGCATAGGTGACCATCAAACTTTGTGAACATGGCTAAAATAAGAATTTTTAGCCGTTATAAATATTTTAGCATAGGCCCAAATTGACTTTAACAAAATTGTATATTTTATGTTTTCATATTCATTATTTGTTAGCAGTTGGAAAAGTTTTCGTGATAAAACCTCAAAATGGTGGTGATGCATTAGCAAAAGGCATTTTTGCAGTTGATGAGGAAGAAGTACTAAAACCATAGACGAATCCAATTTCACGCATTCCTGCTCCTCAGTGGCAGCTATTAGGCTACTTAGTCGCGACGGGTACCCAACTATCCCACCTAATATGTGAGATGATGCGGCCTTGAAGGGTATTATAAACTGCATTCTATCACCCGTGTTACACGTAGACAAAAGAATGATGACAGTTTACAACACAAAAGAACCTAACATCGAATTTTAAGCGGGTTTAATCCACCCAATTGGGTACTCACAACACCTGTTTGGTGCATGCGGGTATATACCCAAATATGGCCGACCAAATCCTGACCATGACTTGGCTCGTTGGATTCGTCTATACTCGATAAAAGAGGGAGAAATAATGAGAGGAAAGAGGGAGAAGAGGGGTGTGAGCTAAAGCAGTAAAGGGGGAAAGAAGGAGAGGCTAGGGGACAACGAAGAAGAAGTTGATAAAATTGTTTGCAATAAAACTCGGAGGGTGTTGATGCATTTGCAAATTGTATACATTTACGAACCGCGAAAGACGGGTGACCGCTAGTAAAAACTAAATTTGGACCTCAATTCAGGCAAGAACCTGAAAATTCTCATGTAGTTTTGATGTTGGTATTAAAAACTAATATTATTGCACGGTGAGAGTGAATTTTGCACGATCATGTACTCCATGACTGTACTCTTTGTCATCATTGCACGCTGGAGTATAGAGGCCCCTCCAGGAGAATCCTCTCGAAGTCCTGTTAAAATCAGGGCGGAAAAAATGAAAAATGAGTCAATTCAGGTTGTTGTAGGCCTATTATAGTATAAACATCTTTTTTGGGGTATTGTTTCCCCGACATGCCGACAGGACCAAACTTTCAACCCACGGTATCACCGGGTATCAGACCGGTTTATATACGCGCCTGATTCTTTGTAAAGCCGGTCCTTCGTTTGATCATGTTGATAGCCGAATTTCAGGCCAAATTTATCTAAAGAAATTACACCTGTAAATTGTTTATGATAATACTTAGAATTTCTTTTTAATATTCATTTCACAATAAAGAATTAATAAGACGTGGCAGAAACCACGTTGTCGGGTTTTTTTCAGTGACAGTGTAAGCTACTCATTTATCCTATACTAAGAATTCTGCTGTACATAGAATTTCATTTCGTGACTCATATCTGGCGATAACGAATTGAATGAGACGATTTTGAAACAAAAATGGGACAAATTCTCGCGTGATATTCTACAAAGATAACTTTTCATTGGCGCTTTTCCGAATATTTTGAAATGTCTCTCTTTTAAGGGGGTACTACACCCCTGACCAATTTTGTGCCTATTTATGCATTTTTCTCAAAAATTATAGCACATTGGTGACAAGTAAGATATGTATATATTATAGGGGCAAGGACTACAACTTCTGTACTGAAAATTCAGCAACTCCAAGTAAGTAGTTATTGATTTATTGATTAAATATTGGTTTCCCTCATTTTTGACTGTAACTCCACAACTGTTGTCTGTGCTGAAATAAAATTTCCAGTGCAGTAGTTATAGTCTTTGCCCCTATAATATACATATCTTACTTGTTCCCAATACGCTATGATTTTTGAGAAAATGCAAAAATAGGCACAAAATTGGGCAGGGGTGCAGTACCCCCTTAAGGGAGCTATGCGGGCAGAATGGGTATACCAAAAAGTATCCGCTTTGCTTTGAAGCTAGTTTGTTAGAAGCTAATTCGCTCCAACATGTTTAAAGATTTAAAATGCATTTTATAAATAAATCTTATAAAAGAAATAGGCCTAAAGGTTGAGGGAAATTTTGTAATAGGGTATAGGGAGTAGGGAGGTCTTTTTGCGGCGTTTAATTTAAAATAACAACGACCTCTTTTCTTCATTCCCATGATGAATACTGAAAACGAATGATAATGAGACTACGAATAGGTATATTTAATAAAGAAGTTAAAAGAACACGAATTAAGTTCCATAAATTAATTTAAATTTTATTTCAACCTACATAGCATTATGTACAAAATTTCAATAATATTTTGCATGTTGGTTTCAAAAATACAGAGAACACTAGCTATAGTCAGTATAGTATTTACATGGAACGGTTCAAAATGGACGGCTTGTAATACATAACAATATAATCGCTGAATTAGATTATTAATATTTTATTTTATTGCCTAAAATACGTTATTGCATGTCCAGGAGAACACTTCCAGTAGTAACATTTTCTTAAGGTGGCTGTGTACTCTCAGACATGCGTGTAGTAAAAGTGCAATAACTTTGTAATTATTCGCGCAAAACATATAAAAGTATACATTTTTATGAAGGCAAGACATCAATAAATCTTAATATAAATACAGATTTGGGGTAAAAACAACAATTTTGAAGAAAATCACAAAAAGTGAGTTTTTGGCAATATTTGTTAGGTACATCATAACAAAAAACACTCTTTCCAAAATATTTTATTTTGTTTTTAGCTCAATCTTGAGGCTCCATTCCAAAAACGGTTTTTTATTTTTTGATATTGGCCTTATTTTTTGAGATATTGACCATATAAGGCATCAAAATGAACTTTTTAAAATTCAAAAACGCCTATTTGCACAAAATGATGCCCAAAATCGGAAATAGACCAAAATATAAAAAAGTGAGAAAACCGTTTCTTGAGTCGATCATGCTTTTTACGATGATCATATTTGCTTACCTATAGATGCTGTATTTATTGAGTTATCGTGTACCTAAATCGTCATTTTACCGAGAAAATGAACATTGAAATAATGGCCGTTGAAGTTTAAAGTGGTCACATTTTGCACTTTCCTCGAATCTCACAGGAGAATGCGACAGTTTTCGTTTTTGTAACTTATATTACGTAAACATCGGGTAAATCCACAGCCCCTTGAGAAGTTTGAGCGAAATCCATTCATAACTTGATATTTAAATCGGGGGAAAGAACTTGAAAAACCCCACATTTTATCAGCTAAAACGGAGCCATTTGACCACTAGGTTTTTGTGAAATCAGTGCTTCCGTGGTGTTTCCATAAGATGCGCCGCGCATTCAGATAAGCGTCGCGTTTGCGTCGCGTATTTGTGCGTTAACAAATTGCGCGATACGCAACGCGATGAGTTGTTGCGCGCGTGTACCTTGCTGGTACCCCAGACAAACGAGAACCTAGACCAATAACTTTGACTCGCGTAGTGAAGCCGACATTGTTTAGCAACGAATTTGACAAGGACGCATACCCGGACGCAAACAAGCAGACATGTTCGCGTCTACGGAACATGTTGCATTTGACGCGGGCGATAACAGCGCAGTAACCACGCAAACGATCGCGTCAGAATGTACGCGATATATCTCCGCGCCTAGTAACCCCGTCAATCCGTCAATATCACCTTGGATACGGGGCTTCACCTCCCGCTGTGGTAAGGGATGGGGAGTCATAGGTCTAGGTGGTATGTCTATGGCTGGTACAACAAAGATTTTCTTTCCTTTTCAATTTCAAACACGAGTGGAATAGTGAAATAAAATCCTTAAAATATTGCAGTTGGAGTTTACAAATCTGGATTTTCATTCCTTGTATTTATAAAAAACATAACAAGGTACAAACATATCATAAAAACTCAATTTTGAGAAAGAAACAATGGCTAGAGTACACAGCCGCGTTAATTCGACAAACAACGAAAAGAAAACACTAGCTTAATAATAGCAGGCATGAGACTGCACTTTCCTAAAAAAACCTGAAAATGCGCATGAAATTGGGCAAAAAGTACCAAAAACATACTGAAATTTTGACGTAAAAAACCCCTAAATTCAGTTTTAAAATTTGAAACCTTTCTCCACGTTAAGTCCGTATCATATACCAAGGAGTTGCAAAGAGCGTACGTTAGCGGGTTTGTTTTCAACGGTGTACGCCATTGAAAAAACGCTATGCTCCTTGCGACTGCTTACTATGATAATTCTGGACTTGATGCATTATTTGTATGTTTATCATTTACCTGTAATGGGCTTTGTTGGGTTGGATATCAGCCTAATTTTTTGAATAACTTACCCAAAAAGGTGAATTTTTGATTTAAAAAAGGCTTTCATCGGAAAGTTGTTTTTTTTCTTTCCTATTGGGCAAGGATGATATCCAAATAATTAAAAAACAAGTCACTATAATAATCTCAAGATTAAGAACATAACACAAATATCAAATTTTGGACTACTTGTTTTATAGTTTATTTACCCCCCCCCCCCAAATTTATTTTAGATTCCTTGTCTCTTAATCTTTTCATTAAAAAAATGTATACTTTTGTCTGTTGTGCATGAATACTTACACGAGGTTATAGCACTATAGTATTACGCAATGGGACTTGACATCCATCTTAAGAGTCACTACCATGCCATACCATGGGGCAATTTTTTTATTTTTCACAGAAAAAAAATAGATATGCTAAAAATAATGATTCAAACTTTTAAATCTTGCTTGCCTGGATGACAATCAATGGTGTACTTAGAATTTCAAACTTCCAAACTGAAAGTAGTCACACTTTTCTTACCATAAATTGAAAGTGGACACGGTTGTTTGATAATTGTCCATCCCACACATTTCTATTTAATTCCATTATTGGTGTTGATTCAATAATATGGTCTTGTGATTTTTCAAAATACTGTTAATTGGTCTAGCCGATAACACTTTGCAGGTAAAACGAAATTGTGATCCAAATAATTAAAAATATTTCATGGGTAAGCCTACTAAGAAAACTGACGTCACAAATGGAGACAGTGTGTTTTTCACTTAAAATTAGAACCATTAATTCTGTACATTCATAATACCAATTTCATTGCACCACATGTGTGAAAATGGGAAAAAGTTGATAACTTGTTTTTTGTTAACTTATGGTACACTATTATTGAAGGCAAAATAATAGCTTTTCCAATTAAATGAGTCCTGTACTGGTACATTTTGCATTCACTTCAAACCAACAGACTTAAAGTATAATCTTGCATTTCTGAAATCATATGTATTGCATACAACATCATCTGGATGCATTTAGGATTTAAAATTACAAAAAAAAATCTGTCTTATTTTTTGCTCAGTAACAGTCCAGCAAACACAAGAATGTTTTTAAGACATTTTAAACATGTTATATATTAGGTATTGGTTTAGATAAAAGCGTTTTAATAGCATTTAATGTCGGGCTATTATAAAGGTCATAGAAACGTTTTAAAACATTTTGTATGAAAACACACGACAACAATATTTTAAAAATATTTTCAAGATATTATTGTAAAATATTTTTTGCAAACCTTTTTTGCCAAAAATATTATAACACTTGAATATTTGCAGTAGGTTATCAACAAATGTTATGAAAAACTTTATCTAACCCGACATTCAAACATTTTCTGGCAACCTTTTCTAACCTTTTGCAAATGATGTCCATAACGTTTTGTGTTTGCTGGCAGGTAATGTTATGCAAGTTTTGAGTGTGAAACAAATGACCAGGATTCAAGAAACAAACTACAACTACATATTAGACAAAACTTAATACCTAAAGACTTCTAATTACAGAGGACGTCTCTGCTAAAGAACATAATGGGCTATTCGATTTAAATCCACACTCCCTGTGGAAGGTTTAAGGAGAGTCTTCCACAGGAGTGTGCTTTTCAAATGGAATTGGATAGATTTATTTATTTTGAAACCTGTACTCCCTCAGCACATATAAAGTAAGGGCTCAGCATACTGCGGAAGCATTCTCTTGGTCGGACTGACGTCACAAAGGGGAAATAGCCTTGTAAAACCAGTGTGCGCATGTGCAGTTCCCCTTTCTTGAGCTGGTTGCTATGCGCGTGCTTGTGCAAAGGGGACGAAGGGGACAATGTTCCTGGATGTCCGATCGAGTGAATGTCTCGCCTATCATGAGGGTCAACGATAAGTAAGGAGCTGTAAGGGGTGCGTTAGTGAAATCAGAAGGAGAGTTCGCGCCATAAGCGCCGACAAGTTGAGGGCTCTGTGTATGCTCAGATGGGTGATATAGCCATCAGCTTCAGGTTCACAAAGTTGCACATGACATGTTCAGTACAGCTGTTTTCAATTTTTTGAAGTATAATCGCAATTTGCTAGATATGCTCAGCCTTTTCCTGGGAGGGTGTGGACTGGAGTGCAATGTAGCTGTCATCATCATAGTGGGACTTTGATACCATACATTGATCATACAACAATATGCATTGATCATGTGCATTGTTCCCCTGTCCATCAATTCCAGTAAATCTCATTGAAATAATAAAACTTCTTTTCATCTGCAACATTCCCCACATTACTAGACCAACGTCATTAACTTTGTAACTTTGGTAAAACAGAAAATATCACAAATTTCATTTTCTCTTTGGGTGGCATCACATGCTGCAAATCTGCCATCCCATGTAAGAACATGGTATCTCAGAGGCTATTGCACAGTCTCCTCAGAATCGTGTTTTGCAATTTAATTGGAAATTCTGCATTTTTACTTGAGGACAGAACTATTAAAGCAGGATTCATTGACTGAATTATATCCGCAAATAATAGATGAAATTTTCATAATCATGCAGGGCATAAAATGCAAAGATGTGACACAAAAGGTGCACAAGTCTTAATTTTCTGTATCATTCTATGTCATTAACAACACATTTATAACATAAATAGTTTTAATGTTTTAAAAAACACTTTCCCCTTACATGAGAGCTACTTAAAGTTTCACCCTCTAAATTGAAAGGACACCAAGCCCATCATTCATATCGATGGCATAGCATCAGAGAAGATAACTAACACTTCCCACTATGCATTTCTTCCATTTCAATTGTCTGTACTGATTTGCTATCTAGTGCAACATGGGTTGATACTAGTGACAAAAAGTACATCAAATGAACAGAGCACATCCAGATCTTGCAAAATATGTTCATTTCTTGACTATCCAGCCATGTTTAGCCAGTCTATTCTCAACATGAAAACAAAGGGAACCTGTAAAAAGTAATAGAAGTGTCAGTGACTTGATGTAATGAGGGGATGCATCATGTTGCAAAGGATTCTGGGAAGGGTGAGACATCTTATCTGGCATTACATGCACCTGAAAGTGTGGTCTGCATTGAAACAAATGTGTGACACTTATCAGATCTACAACACAAGAACCCCATGCTGGGATGCAACTTTTATGTCTTTACACTGAAGGAATGGGCAATACACCCCCTAGGAAAACATGACCCTAATCTCCCACACATGGGGTGTAGATTTCACATGGAGTCACCCATTCAGGTAATCCCATTTAAAATTCACACCCCCTTTGTGAAAGATTTAGATCCCGTCTTCCATAGGGGGCGTATGGATTTCAATCGGAACAGCCCGATCTAGAACCAAAAGCTTTGAGAAACACATATCTCAGTTTGGACGGAGTTCAATTTGGACGGATTTTATTACATTTTTTTTATATGAATTTTTTCTTCCTTTCTCTGCAAAGTACAATCGGACAGCATCAACATACTACCACTGCGGGGAATCAATTTTTCTCTGTAGTACTGGGTGGTTCCCTGACAAGCGCTAGCAGTTTGTCCATCTTTCCAATTTCAAATTCTGGTCCCTGGTTGAGTGGATTTCCTTTCTTGTCCTATATTGAGAAACAAATAAAGTAGTGGAAAAGTATGTCAGGAAAGCCATGGTAACTGTTAAGGTACTACAAAAGTATTTTATTTATGCAGAAAAATTGCATGAAGTTTTATACATTATACCGTAATGAGAGCAGTCTAATAATCAATTTGTTGTTTAACCAGAAGCTGAAAAAAATCCTTTAGGAGGGGAGAACTATGAGTGGGTTTTGATTTGAGGTTAACTAAATACCGTAAAAACTCAATAGTTAGCATATGTGCTTACTATCAAGCGCTTCTGAAAACATGAAATTGTACCAAAGTC
This sequence comes from Amphiura filiformis, assembly GCF_039555335.1. NCBI lineage: Eukaryota > Metazoa > Echinodermata > Ophiuroidea > Amphilepidida > Amphiuridae > Amphiura > Amphiura filiformis. The sequence continues at coordinate 52,976,011 of NC_092635.1, forward strand.
CGGCGCTTTACCAACTGAGCTAATTGGGTTGAGACACACATTTGCAGGTTTACTTGTTTGTGTATAACTATGTGTATCGATGATTTGCATGGGGCTCTTCATGTTTGCATGTTTTAAAAGCACTCGATAGTAAGCAAATAATGCTAACTATCTAGTTTTTACGGTAATGTGTTTTTATACTACTTCCAATCTATAGAGAGTTTATCTGTCAAGTTGTACCAACTCAAAATTGCTCAGTGTGTAATGCTATGGAAAATACGCCATTGTTAAAAAGTCGCAATGGAATTAAGTATAACAATAATAGCATTACTCTTTTTATGCTTTGAAAATAAGAATTACAAGTGTTTATAAGTAACATCTTACCTTTGGATACTTCCTCAAGTTAGGTGACAGTTTCAGACTTGTAACATAACCCCTATAATACAAAGGAAGTGAGATAAAAAATGGTTGAGTTTAATACAGTTACTAAAATTGTACATTTATAATTAACCTCCAAATGTTAACAATCATGAAAAGAGTCGAGGTGGCTCACATATGCATATGTAGAGTTCATATACAAACACTGGTACATTCATTTTTCTCGATTTGATGGGCAATATATCTCATCAAATATAGAGAACTTGATAAGTAAATATGTGCTTCAGTGAAAAGATTCATAAGGTTTGTACTTCAAATCAATTGGTACTTTTTGCATGACAAAACCAAAGTAATATTTTATCCATCTCATAGGAGGACTTCAGTGATGAGGGGGGCCAAAGACCATGAATGGAGAGGAAGGGACATATGTCCTTGGAAGAGAGACAACACACAACAGAAAGCCAGTTTCCTGGGAAAGTGGATCTGATGCTCAGATCTGATGAAGTCCTCTGATGAGATAGACGAAATATAAGCAAAAACTTACTGGATTTTGTCAAGCAAAAATTACCAATTTAATATGTGCTGTGATCATAGTTTCAAAAATATACATTGGATATTTTAAAGTAGGGTGTCAATTCAAAGCTAGCGATATCATAGTGCAGATGTTGGTGGCCTTAAGGCCAGAGTAATGGAAGACACATTCGTTCACGCCCTAATTTGAGATTTCTTGATATTTATCAACACTAAAATGTATTCTTTCACTTGAAACTGATAAAATACAACTTGCTAATATTTACTCGTATTTTTGCTTGATTTGTTTCACTCTTTTCAACTCTAAAAAGTCACATGGCTCAAGACAGCTTAGTAAATTGGCGGGAAATAATGAGTCAGAAATGCTTGTGAATGCGAAATATTTTGATTACGCTGCGATTCGCTTAGCGTGACGTGGCGCAACTCTGCGAGTATGTCCAACGCAGTCTAGGCGCATTCGGTTTGTTGTTCACGCCAGCAAATGTGGTGTAAACAAGACAAAAATTTGCAGTCAAAATGCCACTTAGATTTTTTAATTATTTTGAATTTTGGCGCACTGAAAGCAGACATTATAGATTTACTGATGCAAAAAGATGCATATTTAGACCATGCACCAGATACAGCTTTAACAAGCGTGAAAGTCTTACCGCTTTTAAAATATAAGGACGCTTTTGTGCATAATTTTGACATTTTTTACTAAAACTTTTGACAATATTGCACGATTTTTGTGACAAGATAACTCGAAAAATATGCAAGCAAAAGGTAAACTTTTTGCACTATCGTTTAGAGTACATCAAAGCCTAGGGAAGGTTTTCTCATTTTTTCAAAAATTTGTTTTAAACAAAAATATACACCATTCTGTGCAATTTTTAGCTTAATTGAGTGACAAAATTGCTTTTTTCACATGTTTTTTCAATATTTCAAAAAAGAGATTTAATTTCAAAAAAATAAAAAACCTTCCCTAAGTTCATTTTTCTTCTTTTTGAAAAGCTAACTGATTTTTTTTTACTCCGAACGGATTTTTTTCTAAGTTGTCACAAAAAAATTGGGGTAAAAAAGTGAATTTTTGTGATGTTTTTCAAAAACTCGAGATTTTTGAACAAATATGACGTCACCATGGGATTCCTTGACTCATTTCCTTTCCAAAAATGTATAGTTTTATATACTTTTGACATACAATTCAGAAATAATGATGCTCGAAAAGGTCCATGTTCTCTCCCATTACACTGCCCTTAATGCAAAAAGTTTGAAAATAGCATATTGTATCTGTACTCTTCATATGAGTGTGTATGAAAGTTGAAACTGAATTGTTTCAGATTCCACAAACACCCAACTAATAATTGTGATACTCGCATACGAGTATCATTGTCACAGTGATTTCCCACTTGAGCAGAAATAGATTTTGCCATTCTAAACACCAGGCCTTGAAATAAGGGGCGCAAAAGAGCAAATTTGCGCCTGGTGGTTGGCAAAATGCTCCTGCTTCTGTTGGAAAATTACACACAAAGACATAGACCAGGAGCAATTTATTGTTAAATTATAGTACAATTGCTCCTGGTTCCGAAATCCTTATTTCAAGGCTTGCTAAACACCCACGATTCAGTTGAATAAATAGGTAAATTTTACTTCAATACTTTCGTATTACCCTTGATATTTAAGTTGCATCTCTACTGACAAATAAGTGCCAAGTTATTAGTGATCGCATGCAATGCTTTATATGAATATCTGAGAAATGTGGGAATGGAATACAGATGGAGAATTCATTGAGAGATTTTGTGTACTAAAGAACTTTGGCACCTGCCGATGCTAGCTCCCTCTTAATTGCATAAAACGGACCAGGCTTCGCAGCTTGTTCAGCGAATGGCTGGTTCAGCGAATGGCTGGTTCAGCGAATGGCTGGTTCATGTCAGGATTCAATCAGCCAACAGAACCCCACTTCCATATTTACACATTGGCATAAAAGTGACAAACTTTATAAATAGTGTAATATGGACATGATGTAGCATTAATGTAACAGCTCCTCTGCACATTCAAGGACGTTTAAACTTTTTTGATAACTTGGATCAGGAAACACTCGAGTCCACAGGATATTTCACATACACATACAAAATAAATTTCCTGGAAAATGTGATTTGTCCTTAACTGACCATGTGTCAAAGCAATTAACCATTAGTTGACCTTCAATATAACAAAATCAACATTAAACATACTCAATAAAAGCAGTGAAAATTAAATGTCATTAACTGAAATAACCGAATAAATTTTACAGAAATGGGTGATGTAATACAGCCAAATGAAGTAAGCTTATTATGTAATGCTTTTTTTTGTATTCTGACGTGGAAGAAGCTTCTCTCATAATTACATAATTCACTATGACAAAAGCAATGTACCGTGGGCATACAGCCATAATTCACAACTCCTGCTTCACATAACAGGTGTTCTAAGTCTCGAAATCGTTCGTAACTCACGACGAGTTGTAAGTTCCATTTCACTAAACTTGCTTATGAACGGTACCCTTCGTAAGTAATAGGGATTTACTACAGGGACCCTTCATAAAGTTACGTCTAGTATTGGGTATTCATAACTTTACGAACGGTTGCTTGAGTTACGAAGAGTGAAAAAAATTAGCGAAATGGACCCCTGGTGAGGTTGGGTGGATTAGAGATTTTGCGGTCTGCTGATTTGGCGCCGTTTACAGCATAAACACGGAAGAGGGGTTCTGATTGTCTAATTGAATTATGTCATCATCATATTGGCACCTCATTTGCTGATCAAGCTGCATAGCATTACTTGACTTGGTTCTTTTTAGGCAATAATCCGAAAGAGCAGTCGGACACCTATGAAGGACCTTGCCGAATACTACAGACGAGGATCTACATCCTCACCATATACCAGTTACAAGACTAGACATAATCCGTATCCCACCATAAGCCAAGCCTAATAACAATTTCATCAAATCCAGATGAAACGGTATCTATCACACAAAAATTCTATCGGGCTGATTATTGATCATTTCTTTTTCAAATCGGCAGCGGGGGCCCTGGCTCTGGCCTTGTTACAACAACACTCGACGTGAAGCTCTGTCAGAGGGAGCTTACGTTTCTGACAACTCTCACAAGCCTAATGATAGATTTGGCATCAGATCAAACATCATAACACTAGGGTGAAACGAAATAATACAAAAAAACTTTCTTTGTATTTGATAGGAATAACATTTAACTTTTTTGTTGCAAATCTGCTGAAAAAATACCACCTACTTGCCTGTACAGCACTGGCAAAGCGAACTTAGCGAAGTCATTATGATTACATGACAACCAGTGACAACACGCAAGAGTGTTAATCTCAGAATATAAAATGGGAGCGTATTTACGAGCAGAGGGTAGGATACGGGAAAAATCTAGTTACCAAATTGTCATCTTGTCCAATGAAATCACAAGAATCTTCTTGGAGGTATTTTCTTGGTCATATTTTCTTTGTAAAGTCACTTAACTTTAGCATACCCTACCAGGATTATAGCCAAAGTGTCAGTTTATTTAAACCCCCAACTGCAAGAACATGGGGATAGGGTATTGGATTTCTGTATGTTAAATAGTGCTTACAAATCATGCAAGTAGATACATGGGCATATGTAGACTGCACCTTGCCCTGCTGTGTATCTGTTTACAGTGTATCACATCACTTGTTGGGATATCGTATGTTTGGGCAAAGTCAATAACTACTTACAAAGCTTACTAAAATGGTCAACATATCTACAAACAGCTAGTAAAATGTTTTTTAAGACTGTTAATTATAAGTATTGTTTTATACCAGTGGGTGTATCTATTGCAGGGTACAAAGTTGGGAAACCATTAATTTTGTGTACAGACTTGCATGTGAACAATAAAGACACAGACTGGTAATATAAACAAGATTAAAGCCATTTAAAAAGAATAAGGTGGATAATCGTGAAGTTTTGCTTAATTTTAAGTACCTGTCGTCTCCAACTAGAATAATAGGATGACTCGGGTTGAATGCTATATGACAGAGCTTGGTCTTCTTCTTTTGCACCACGGCTTGCTCGCAGATCGGCTCATACTTATTGATATTCAGGTCAAACACATGCACCTAGAACAAAGAAAAAGTAGTCAGTTCTTACACAAATTTGTCGGAATCCTTGAAAGTTTTTATTTTAGTACAAGTTTCATATTGTCAACTTCTAAGTATTCCCATTGTTTTTTCTTATATACAGAAAAGTATTTGATCAATTGTAAGTGTTTTTAGATACATCGATCACTCTGTAATATCCATAGCGTAACATGACTATATTGGCAGTGATTCCTTATGCCCATATATGGAAGTAACCACAAGATACCTAATAAGTCACATGACTTAATTGAGGGGTAGTGATTGGTTAACATTTCTGTCAAGTATCACAATTGACCAGGTAATGTGACGTCAAACAAAAACGGGTCAAGGGTGTAAACAGTAGTTTCTGATTGGTCAGAATTTGAATGACAAAACATTGAAATCAGATGCACAATAACTGCATTATATACAATGAAAATGGCAGAAGAAAAAAAAAGACAAAAACCAAGCTTCTATTGGCTGCTGGTTACTCCATGGGTTTTGTGACGTGGCAAAGTCATTTTGGTGAATATAATTGAGACAAAACCCTATGACCGGGAATATGCTTGGAAATTCATTTTACAATCCATCAAAAACTTTTCTTCAGAAATCATACATGCCTATTCAAGCAACAACAATAACAAAAGCTACAGTATATTCCAAAAAATGTATACCCTCCCTCATCGTACACACATACTTACATAACAAGAAACATCATCACCCAAAAAAAAATCCAGCATATTGCTAATTTTCTGCCTTCGACACACACCATAAAACAATATGGCATTTTTGATCACATTATCATAGCAATCAACAAATATTTGAGTACTTTATTCTTAGAAGGCCCATTCTTTTATTTTTAATTAACAAATAGAAACTAAATGAGTGCCCTCCAAATACCTTTCCATCAGCCGTTACTGCAGCGAACACGGTAGCTGAGTAAGGAGCCCACGCCACATCACCGACTGAGCTTCCCAGATCAAAGGTAAACATAGGCCCTTTCCTGTAAAGAATAATAATAATTAAAAAAAATGAAAGTGAAATTAAGATTGAAATCATAGTTAATTATAGAAAAAATGAGTACCTACTGATCTAATGTCTGTTGCGCAACGTTTGGCGTTAGCCATTGTGAGAATCAATTCAAAAGAACCGCCCACCGTGGACACTCTGGAAAAAGAAAGTCTATGATTCTAGGGATTGCTAGGTTAGTGACAACATAAATATGACATTCAACTATGATTTAACATATTGTGTTGGCATAATTAGGCCAAATCACATAATTGTGAAACATTTTACGGGTACATATATTCTGTACAAAAAAGTTTGTCAAACTTAATTGATACAAGGATTGATTTAGACGCCAAACATTAACAAGATCATTTTGATCATTATAACCCAATGCATAATCCAATTCAAGTAAATTCTTTTGTAAGTCTCTTTTGACCTATCTTTGATCATTGCAGAACAACATCTTATTTTTTACTTGTAACATCCAGAAGAAGTAACATTTTCATGCTAAATGAAATTAATTTCACTTATTGAAAATCAAACTCATTTCACTTATTGAAAATCAAACCTAAAAGTCTACATCTACATGTAACCTACTTGGCACCTGATTTGATTTGATGCATATTTTCCCATAAATCGGTAATCCTGACACCAAAAAATAAGGGGTTTTTTTTCTGGGGTTTCTAAACAAGATTGTACCTTGGTATTATTTGAAAACCACTACTGAAGTCAACTACCCTTCAATAAATTGCTATCGGAATGTCACTTAAGGGGCAAAGTAAGGGGAGTTACATTAGTCTATGCCTGAAGTTGAGATTTCTAGATACTTATACTATTCTTTCACTTGAAATTGATAAACTTTTAATATGCAACCCCCTTCACAATTTTTAATATTTCCTATTATTCTAAAAGTTCACATGGCTCATGCCAGCTACAGCAAATTGGTGGGAAAATTGGTGAGTCCGGAATGCGCAGGTTAGAAAATACACGAATTCTCTACCCTTTCTCTCCCTTTAATGTCCATGATGTGCAAAGTGACTTGCAACAAGTGACTAGCATCATGAGATGAATGCCAAAGTCAAGCGCAAGTCAAGGTTTTTCAAATTTGTTTTTATTTTTAGTAAATACTACAACCGCAGTACTTCCTATTTATTTTCTGAAATTGGGTGCTAGGAATGCCCACCCAAGTCAAGGATAGTGCAAGTTTTATAATGATGGTCACCATATTTATCAGATTATGTAAGTGGCCTGAAGCGATTTTGCAGGAAAATGCAGGAAGAAGCACATGAATTTGGGCTCTAAAGCCTTAAACAGGCCAAAAATAAATAAAAGCATAAAATTGTGGAGTAATAAAATGCATGAAATCAGGCCAATGCCTGAAAATTAACGTCCCTGTATTTATACAAGGCTATTCCAGTTGAAATCCACACTACCCCAGTGGAAGATTTTGGATATATCTTCCACAGATTGAGTATGTTTTTCAAATGTAATTGGTCAGGGTTAAGCATTTTTGAAACTGCATGCTCCCCCTGTGTTATGGCCTTACCTATATCTTCCACAACTGGAGTGAGTATTTCAAATGGAAATTATCCAAGTCTATTCTATTCAAAATTGATACTCCCTCTGTGGAAGACTTTAGCTAAATCTTCCACAGGTGTAGTGTGGATTTTAAATGGAATAGCTCATTCAAGGAGCGATGAAAGTGAAGATAGAAGTGATTATTTTTGTAATCAAAGGAAAAAACATAAATTTTTGTCTCAAATTCTCAACCCTATCCATATTTTGTACACTTTATTAACAGGACTCATGAGCAGACAAGTTAGCTCAAGATGTTATTGCTTTTTTTCATTATTTAAATCATCATTTCTCTGTCTCGAACCACCACAACAGCTTACAACTCTTATGTGATATTGGCCTATTCCACTTAAAATCCACACTACCCCTGTGGAAGATTTAGCTCAAGTCTGCCACAGAGGGAGTATCAATTTTGAAAAGAATAGACAATTGGATAACTTCCATTTGTAATACTCACTCCAGTTGTGGAAGATATAGGTAAAGCCATAATAGAGGGGGAGAATGTATTTCAAAATGAATACCTCTGACCAATTACATTTGAAAAACATACTCCCTCTGTGGAAGATTTTGGGCAGGGGTAGTGTGAATTTCAAATGGAATAGCCCAATGCTTGTGTGGTGTGTATCCCTACTCACTTGTAGGTGTGATCCCAAATCTTAACGCTCCAATCTGCACTGCACGAGATGAAGATTTTGGGATGGAAGTAGTTCCACTGAACACTGTAGACGGCCATGTGATGAGCATCAAATGTGTCCAGGAACTGGCTGGAATAGGCCTTGGAACACTTGTGTATTTTACCCTCTTCCGTGCCACGAGAAACAGGTAGTCTGTCTGCTTGTGGAAGTCGAAACATGTACCGCAACCTGAAAGTACAAAGAATACAGGAAGTCAATAGTTTTGTTGTTAAACATACAAGACAAAATATACTTCAACACATGTATGAATACAAGGATGAATTAAATGTACACAACTTCATATTAATCTCGCCTCCTTTTTTAACCCTAACACGGACCATGGTTTTTTGCTACCGGAAGGCAGAGAACTGAGAGAAGGAACAAAAAAGGACAAAAGATGAACAAAGATTTCACTTGGTACCACCAGGAATTAACCCTGGGACCCCTCGGGTGCCACACACACACACACACACGATCACCGACCTCATGCCACGGGGGTTTTGCTAGTGTTTCAGTGGGTATAACATGCCTTAGGGTGATTGCATCATGGCATCATGTGGCATGCTTGCATGCTCCTTGGTTTTCCTTGCAAGAATTTGTACGATTTTTACCGGTTAGGGTTAACACATAGGTTTAATAATGGAAAATATGTGCTAATTAACCCTTACACGGACCACAGTTTTTTGCTATCAGAAGGCAGAGAAGAAATAAAAAAGGAGAAAAGTTGAACAAAGATTTTCCTTGGTTTTTATACAAAATAAGACCAACATGTTTCTTTTAATTTGTTATTCTGTAATTTATTTTTGCTGCAAAATATTCATATAATATAGGGATGGATCTAGGATTTGAAATCCCTCCACCCACTCTCATGAATCCATGTCAATCTACTCTTTAATATTTTTTAAAGTATTGACTAATATTCTCTTACAGGAGGCTGATCCAGGATTTGAACTCCCTCCACCCACTCCCCTGAATCCATCCCTGATAAGTCATAGTGATACAGCAATAAATAAACTCATCATCAATGTGTCAATTTCATGTGATATGAGTGATGACTAAATCACAATAACAGGTCACTTGTCAATCAAAAATGATATTTTCCCCAAGGGTTCATACCACTAACAGGGATGTAAGTTGCTGTTGAAAAACACACCCTGAAATGGTACGAGTGAAGCAAGTAAGCCGAATGCTTGATCGGAGCACTATCTTTTTTGTGAACGCTAGGTATCGGGGAATAGGCTATGAGGGTATCACCCCCAAAATATTTTTTGTTTTTAGTGACAAAAATCACAAAATATCTAAATCCACTTTCGGAAATGATAAAAATAAAAAACCATGGGAAAATCCTGATTTCAGATCCGAATCCGGGAAAAAAAACCCGGAAAACTTGCATCCCTGCACTAAATCAGTCTGTGAAGCAGCATTCACTAAAGGTTTATCATGGCACACCAAAAGTGCCAAATTTGCATACAAATTGTGCAAAATTTTAGTGCTGAAAATCATAATATACTGAAGCTTGTAAATGTGATCTCTACAGCTTTGAAAAGTAAATGTGAAAGTTTGCAAGATGTTTACGTCTATCTACATATGAAGAAACAAGGTCAAACAAAGCGTGGCTAGCAGCCAGATATAAATACACTACAAAGTCAGACCTTTTACATATATCGTTAATTTTCTCCAAAAGTAGACAGAAAATGTGGAGTAATTTTCAGATATATATTATGCAGAATTATCTTCTCATGAAGACAGGCATGTTGCCAGCATTTTTTTTCGCGGGCCAAAAGTAGACCTTTATCCCTCCTGCAATTGATTTTTGGATCCTATTTTTTAACCAATTTTACAGAAAGTTCATGATTTGAGGTATATTTATCAAAATTTTTGACATTTTTTACCCAATTTTGCTATATCTTTACAGACAAAGCAGACCGTTTGCAGATTTATAAAGAGGTGCATTTCCCCCACTACACCCCCTAGCTACGGGAGATGATACGTAATTTAATATTCAAACAAGAGGTAACTTGACTTATGGCCGGAAATATGACCCCTACTTTGCATGTAATGTCAATGAGAAATTTGTGGTTTGTACCTCCATCTCTTTAAACCTTCACTGGTCCAATTCAAGAGTTGCATGTTGCAGAAAACCCCATCAAAATTAGACATTCAGCTCCTGAGATATGCCTCAATTACAAGACACTCACACACAAACTGGGCTATTCCAGTTGAAATCCTTACACCCCTTGTGGAAGACATGATCTTAATCTTTGACACAGGGGGTGTAGAGTTGCAATGGAGTAGCCCATTCAGGTAACCCCATTTGAAATTCATACTCGTGTGGAAGATTAAGGGCATGTCTTACATAGAGGGTGTATGGACACTAACTGGAATAGCTATAAAAGATTCTTTTTGGCCAAAAGCCAAAATTCATCTTAATAACAACAAACAATGCACATTTTTAGGCAAACAGCAAAATTGCATTCAAAAATATCACACAATGATGAACTTTTTTCCTCATTATTGCAAATAGAAGTCTGCACTTTTTCAACTTGAAAATGACACAATGCAATGTTCTATGAAATTACTCCCATTTTCATTTTCTTTCATCACTTTTGATACCATCAAACTTTTCCAAACTTAGCGGGTATCCTATGATCATGATCATGATTATTAAAATTCATTGAAGTAATCAAAGTAATAATCCAGTTTCCACTCATTTCATTCAGAAAATTGCAAAGACCATATATGGCCAGCCCACAAATAATTAATGAATGGAACCACCCTAAGATTCCAATTTGACCTTGGTTTCATTATCGCCAAGATTCACAGAAGGCATCTTCTCTGTAAATCTACTTATACCCCTGGATGGGATTGCGAGTTGCAGAATCCGCGCTTGATTAATTCGAACTTGAACTCTTTAGGTGAGCCTGGGAGTCGACAACAAAAACCAAAAATAGTTGCTATTGTGCGTTGCCCTATACATGTTCACCAGAGCATGACTATCATTGCATTTGACACTGCAAATTCAGTCTTTCGTGTGATCGTATGAATGGCATTCCAGCGTTCGACCAGACAATGCTTGACCGAGATTGACTGACTATCTTGTTTGTCTGTGTTGGTAGACCTTGTTTGCATGGGTCATGTGAAGGGTGCTACCAAACTTTTTCTGCTAACTGGGGAGTTCCTTGGAAGACTTAATCTATCCAGTAGTTTGAAATCGGAAGCAATATAACAATAGACGGCATTCTTCTTTGGATAATAATAGGAGTATCAATTAACACTGTTGGCCAATTACTGGGACATGCATCTTGGATGCTACTTTCAGGTGAAGTTTGTGGTAACTTTATAATCGGAAAATTGTATGGACTATAAAAGAAGCCATATCAAGGTGGTTTGGGAGTTACGAGAGGGTGTCAATTGAACTTCTAAGCTATGCACTTTCACATTTCTATGCATTGGACTATTGCAGTTGAAATCCACATACCCAGCTACACCCCCTATAGAAGACATTACCAGTTAATCTCCCACATAGGGGTGTAGATTTCAAATGGAGTCACTCATTCAGGTATTTCCATTTGAAATTCACACACCCTGTGTGGAAGATTAAGGTCATGTCTTCCATATGGGGGTATATGGATTTCAACTGGAATAGTCTATCGCATTTTTAAAAATATCACATAAGTTCTCAGTAATAATGCTTGGATACAATCAGTGACGCAACACATTTAGAGAGTATTTCTCCAAAACTCAAGTCGGTCTGCAGTTAATAACTTAACTTTGTAGCGCTGTGATAGTGAGGCAAAGAAACGTTTTTTAGTGATAGATTATGAGTGATAATGTGCAATAATTAATAATTATCTGTCACCTGGGTAGGCATACTTTATGATTGCTAGCCAAAAATGTTTACTCGCCCCTTCTTGGCATGCCAAAAAAACTCTCTCGGCCTGCAAATAAATTCTTGGCACTCCATTTGCATGTGCCAAATTTTTGAGCACCCATTTTGCAAACCTTTAGCTAGCTGTACAATAATTACAAGCCCTGGGGAGGATAAAATTGGAGGGAAAGATTTTTTTGGCAAGCCAAAGGGGGGGGCAATTTATCGCTTGCATTATAATAAAATAGACAATTTAAGGTTTGCAAAAAGGGAACCCAAAAATTTGGCATGTGCAAAGGAGGGAGGGGGGGGGGAGCCAAAGATTTTTTGGCAGGCCAAAAAGGGGGCAAGCAATTTTTGGCAGGTTGAGAGGAGGGGGGAAGCAATGTTTGCCATACTGTTTCGAAATTCCCCTCCCCCCGCATAATTTTGCACAGGCCCATAAATACCTCAGAATAAGCAGTGTTTTCTGTGTTCTCTGAAAATATCTTCAGCCGAATGAAGCCAAATGTAATTTTAATATTCTGAATGCCCATGCAGAGCTGATTTTGTATCAAAATAAGCATGGCGTGGCAAGACGTACATCCAGAAATCATAAGAATATATCTACAGCATTCTAGTATATAAAAAGTACCATATTATTAAACAAAGCAGGGAAATGTACATGTAGGTTGCATTCCTTGCAATCACTGGCTCAAAAAGAAAAGAAAGAAAAAACACTCTCTCAGGGATGTGACGTAACACTTCCACATATTTCCACCTTCCCAACTAGGGATATACTATAATATAATATAACTCCCCATCTTACTATATAAAACTCTTAATAAACACAAACGGAACCGCACCCAGGTAATATTATCCTGATATTATGCCCTAATTCAAATCTATATACAAGGCAGAACATCCTTTGGCACTTCCACTTTTCGCACAAACCAGTCCATAAATACTTCCACTGACATGACTATATATTTCCACAACTTCCAAAGTCATGGTCAAATTGTTATGGTTCAATTAACTTCCTTTATCAGCATAAAAAGTACAAATTATGTATATTTATTATCTTATTATCGGTTATGAACTTAATGTTGAGAGTTTTTAAACACAAAAGGTATCAGGAAACTGTGAGGTTATAGTGCATCAGAGATATTTTCTCTGAAAGTGTGAAGCAGGCTCTGCTTCGAAGCAGTACATAGAATATAATAATTGTAGAATTTCTTCTTGCCCCCATACACTACCTAGCACATGCAGATATACGTAGTGTATGAACGGTGTCTCGTGGTTCGGAAAGTCACGTAAAGCTGGTGGTCCCGTGTATAGGAAGAGTCAAATCCTGTGCACGTTAAGTGCAGTGTACGAAATATGCCTCAAAAAGTTACAGGCCAGCCGGGCTTGACCTTAAAAGTTACCAGCCAACCGGGTCGGCAACTAGATGCCAGTCAGAAAAGTTACCGGCCAGGCCAAAAAGTTACAGGCCAATGGCCGGCTGACCGGCCCTATTTCAAACGCTGGTTAAGTGTCAGAGCTATTCGAAAAGAGAAGGGGGACCATTCCTGGTTCTGATATCTGTATAATCACTTCCTCTAAGTTCCAGAGGACTTCCAAGTTAGCTCAAATGAGCTGCTATAGGAAGTATAGGAAAAGAAAGAAAGAAAGAAAGAAATAGGAAGTATAGGAAAAGAAAGAAAGAAAGAAAGAAAGAAAGGATATATCCCTTTCTCCATGGTAGTCAGGGTTTTACAAAATTCCAAAATACACATTTTATGCAAAAACAGGTGGAACACATGAGTCTTTATCATTGACTTTAAGCTTGATGATTTTTGATTTCTGCAGGAAGAGTGTTTCAGGATTTAGTAATGGTAATCCGAAATTGTCATAAAATTACTCAAGTACATCCTTTCTGCAAAAAAACATCCTTGTCTTGTCTTTTTGCATTATGTGTAATACTAAATGTCTAATGAAAGTCTTTTTGTTTTTGTTTTCCTAAATTGTACTGGTTTTGAAAAGAAAAGCTTCAGTTGATTTGATCACAACTTAAAAGGGCATTTCGTGATCCACAGCCTCATCCCCCTACTTTTCTCAAAAAAAGTTGAGATTTTTATACTACTGGAAACCTCTGGCTACATAATGTTTATGTACAAAAAAATTCTTGCAGATTAATTCATTTTGCACAAATATCACCAAATTTGAATTATGTTCCGGTGCACCAGAACGTAATTCAACACAGTGGCCTATGGAGCATAATCCTGTGTAACTCACAAACGCAAAATCGTAATGTACTGAAATTTTGGGATTAAGCTTTTTTCCGAGGATGCTAGGATCACAAAATACTCCTTTAATAAGTGTGTAATTCAGCAGGCTTAATCAAAATTAACATATGCAAAGTTTTGAACAAAATTATACCATTCATGCTGGGCCAAAATTGTAGTGACATCATTGACGTCGCCTAACCTCATTTTAAATCGTTACATGCAAAATCTATGTGACATCTTCAGATAACAAGAAAAGCGTGACATGGAACATGGTCGATTAATGTCACTGCATGAAGCCATGTTACTTCATCACAGCAAGTAAATTACTTGGTAAATATTCCGCCCATTCATATGTAAAATTCAATAACTATTTTTCAATTTGGGCAGACATTTGTATTAAGTGATTCAATAACTAATTCATAAGAAATGTTTTTTCTACAGAGCAAATGACCCTTAAAGAGAAAAACCAAACATGCGACAGATCACAGATCTCAATAAATAAAAGTTTCTTTACCTCGCTAACCATGCGTAAAATTTAGGAAACTCTCTTTGTACCTGGCTTCTACGTAACATCTAAATATATCCCATTGACAATGGTAAGCTCACTGAACTGTGCAATCAATCACTTTAACTCACACAGTCAATGCTACCTACCGTCTGGTCTGGTGGACGTGCAGGTATTACTGCAGCCAATGGCTATTGAAATCCACTTCCGATTTCTGAAAACTCTTGAGGTGAACCCTAGATTGGGGAGTATTTTTCAGGGTAACATTCCTTTAACTGTTATTTTGAAGTTTTGCTGATAAAAGTTTTTGCAAACTATAAAGTGATTGATGGCATTAGATCTTCTTCAAGGTCACCATGTCATTTTGTGATAACCACTGTTTTTTCAATTCTGCCTATTACATCTTAAATAGAAATTCAAAGTAAAAGAGCTTACAATAGGAACTATACCACCCATCAGTTGTCAATTAATTAATTGATTCATTTATTATTTTTAAAGAAAAAGAGAGACCTTAACCCTCTCAGGCATGCCTAACTAGCTTAAAGGGACCATTGAAAGAAAAACATATTTGGCATCAAAATAAAGCTAATAACATATAGAATCCATTTCTAAAATGATAAACGCAATTTTCCTTTATTTTACCCCCAAATCAGCAAATAAAGACAAAGCGCCCAATGTCGCCTCGTTCCGCCCAATTCATATGTGCAGAGACACGTGGCAACCCCTGTGACGTCAAAGTGGTTATCCTTTCCGCTGCATGGCAACACTGCATAGTCCAGACTTGGTCCAAACCAACGCATTAACGTGTTTACAGCAATGAACTTTTATGTGCCTTTTAGGCCTAACAAGTATAATTTTTTATTAAAAAGGATATTATAATATAAATTACAAAGCTACAATGACTTCTATGATAGGCCTATATATAAATTCTAGCTAGGCCTACAAAATTGGCCAACAACGGGAAACATAAGTAAGTTAGGCCTAGGCCTTCATATTGACAAAGTCAAAGCTGTCAGTGCTAGCTGCTCGGCGTTTGCAAGAGAGTATCATTTGTTTTGACTGAGACATTCTGATATATCAACTCTTTACTTATATTTCCTCTGAAATACCTGGTGAGGATAGGAAAGAGAAGGCAATGATGTTTCGGGTTAGCCCATGACATGCGACTTAATTTCTTTAGGCCTAATTAGCCTACCTCCCGAGCGTGCAGCCTAGGTTAGGCCGTATAAAATTAATATTTTGGTTCTCTTCCAGAGGATTTTCATGAATTAATGAGGGAGGGTGTTTTTTTTTCAGTGTAAAATCAGCATTGTCTGCAGTTTTCGGTCTTTTCCAACAGTGCTCGAGGAAAGCGATGACGCACTTTTTTTATTCAAATGTGAGATTCTGAGGATAAACCCCCTAGAGTAGGCCCTACCACAAAAAGACTTGGAAGTGGCCCTTGTTCTCTAATAAACTTATTTATAGGCCTATGTATGAAAAATTCATCAATCATTCCAAAGTCTAAAATAATTGAAAAATCTTTTAAATATTTAAAAAAAATCGCTCCGTGTAGAGACACACTTATGGGACCAGGTTCAAAACAAAAGTCAGGCTCTGGAGAGCGAGTTGGTGCGGTTGTTTCCTCGCCTTGCACCACTACTGAGGTCCCGGGTTCAACTTCAAGCCCCTGGCGCGCGGTCCAAAGACTCATGTGAACTTGGTTTATCTCGATCCATGCAGGTTTTCTTGGGATCTCCAGTTTCCTCCTGCTTCTCAAAAATCGGTGATTAGTTGTTTGGTTATCAAAACTTCCTTCACCCAATGAAATTTGGGGAGCTGAAAAGATAATTGGTGGATGTTACAATCGAAGTGCGGCTAGATTTGCGACAGGTTGGCAGCATCCAGCCTAGATGATGCGATCTGATTGTAGGCCTACCATGGCAGCGAAATTACAGCGCTTTGAACCCTCCGAGATCTGGGAAAAGGCGTTATTTATAAAAGCCGAAAAAGCCTATGAAAAATGAGAAACAAATTTGAAGATAAAGAACCACGAGAGGAACATATAAAGGCCAGTCCAAACAATCATATGAACAATATTTACTGTCAGCCTTTAGTTTACGTTATAGAAATGCTTATAGGCCTAATCCAATCTCAACTCCCACTGATACTTGAAAGTGCAAAGTGTCCGAGCGTTTTATCAAAGGTAGGCCTATGAGTTACATAGTTTATGTTGATTGGGTAAATCTTGTAAAATACAGCGTGCCTGGCTGAATATTTCGTTTTTAGAAATGACTGACATCAATTTCGCATAGCCTAGGCCTACCCCGGTCCTAACCATCCATGGATTAAAATAAGTGTAGGCCTATAATATTTCCCATTTGATGTTTGTAGCATAATAGGCTTTTTTGAAGACCTATGTATGTTTGTAGGCGCTCCTCGTAATTTATTTTAAGAACAGCTTGCATGTCATGTTCTTCTGAACCAACTTCTTCATCTGTCGTTCAGCTACTGCCCCAGTGCCAACGGCTCAAATAATATTGGCAAGTCTCCCGTATAACACATGGTAGGCCTATAGGGCCAATTCCATGCCAAAAGTGCCTTTTGGAAATTTTAAACAAAATTTTGGAACATTATTGCTCAAAACAGGAGCATTTATTTCAAACTAGCTAATCATGCCTCCATAGATTGATGTCAGACCTACTGCAAGATAATAAAGAAAAAAAAATCTGAGGAAGTACCTAGACATTTTTTTTTCATTTTGAAAAACGTTACGGACGTTACATTTGACATAAAATGTAACGTCCGAAACACTAAATCAACAGTGTAGGACGATACAGGAGTATTAATTTCAAACTTACTTTTCATGTTTACATAGACTTACTCAATATAGTTAACAGAAAAAAATAAAACACAGAACTGAGTGGAGATAAAAGGATATGTACCATCTGTCAAAAGGCAGGCACTTTGGCGTAACGTCCGTAACGCTGCGTTTCTAATTTCTGTAGCTAATTAACTAAGAAGGCCAAAACAAAATTGCTTCATTATATTGAACATTAGAGTGTGTACCAGTAGCATACTAAGAAATAAAGTGTTATCCTAACAGCAAACATGTGTGCTATTCACTTAAAAGTTGCAAGTTGCATGTATCTGTAACGTCCGTAACGGTGGAATTGGCCATAGGGGAATAAATTTGCAAAATAAAAGGGCCTAGGCCTACTTTGCATTGTTTGGGGTATGAAAATAAGCACTTTTGAAAGTTAACTTATGGAAGAAAAAGCTTTTTTATACCAATTGTCAGGTTTTGGAAAAAATAATCATCTCTTGAATATTTTTTAAGGTAGGTCCTACGGAAAAAAATACATAGGCCTATAATAATAATACCCATGGGAGGTGCTCGCTCCGGCACATCATTGGCAATTTATGTATTGCGACAAATCTTGGCGATATTCCCTCAACATCGTCACTTTATCATAGGCCTATAGGCATACTCAAAATTAGTTTTATGGTTTTATATATATGCCATGTAGGGCCTACATAAAGTCATGAATCGGAATCATATCTTGGTCATGTTGACGGGGGTTGAACTTATGAATAAGTAAAATAGGAAGCTGCATGCTTGATGATGATTTAAAAAAACAATTGATCGTCCCCGCCGCTTCCTTTCGCATGGCATTGTAATTGAGGGAGTCTGAAATGTTCAATGGTATTTTCTTTATTATAAGGGAAAACCTTCTTTTTTTTAATGTTTCAAAAGTTAATAATATTATAGTTTAGATTTGCTTCTGTCCAATAAGCATTTCAATTTAGAGGCTTTGTTTTAATCATCTTCTCAGAGAACCATCAAATAACAAGAGCCTCGATCCTATCATCCTCCTCTACAAATTACACAACAAGTAATAATGTCCGGGAATAATACATAGGCCTAAATGATCCATTTGCATTGTAAAAAATAACTAATAAATGATAAATAAAAAGGCCCTTCACTTCCTCTTTTTGATAACATGTGGACAATCAACTGGAATTTTGTTTTTACTTGACCTTTAAATAATTATAAGTGGTTGTATTACCATGATTATTGCATCTGATATTTAGATCGCGATCGCTGTTGTCAAATTATCCGGCAAAAATGTCAACGCAACACAAAGCAGCGTAACCACAATGGCGTCATCAGGAAAGCGCCCAATTTTCTAATTTTGATAATTGATTGCCTTGCGATGTAGCGTCGGAAGGGTAAATCGAGTACGTTGTTTTCATTGTATTTTTATTTCTAAAATAGTTAGTTCTTCAATTGTTTTAGATATTGATTCAATATTTTATGGGCTTTATTTTGATACCAAATCATATTTTCTTTCAATGGTCCCTTTAAAGTAAAAGTGGAAGAAACATTGGTACCAAGAATCTAATTATGCTGTTTAAATTATTTGGAAGTATTAAAATTAATAGACCCTATGCAATTATACACCAACCGGATCGGTATAACAAGTGAAATAGCAGCCATGTTGGAGGACAATTCTAAGATAGCTTAAGATGACAGAAGGACAGGTCTCTAGATCGATTCCACAACCCTTCATACCAATGACATGATCTGGTAGGCCTGAAGCATGTGTATTCCAGTTGACAAAAGAGAAACAGAAACCTTTCACAGATTTCTGCACCAATTATTCCAAATTATTTTGAGCAAATGATAGAATATCAGAATGAAAGTTACCAACATTTCACAGAATAAATTGTTAACAGATTAGACCAAATTCTATTGTACGTCTTTAGTTTCTGGAAACCTGTCTTACAATTTGTATTGTATGCATTCCATCTGAAACACAGATGGCAAAAATTAAATTCATATGTACAATTTCAGTCACATTGACTGAATGCGCACAAACACACCCCAATGTGCAACCACCAGCAAACGAGGACATGAAAAATCTGATAAGAGTTTTTTCTATCCAACTGTGGAAACACATGCTTGAGATTTTTTTGCTTGCCATGGACAGAGTTAACTTTTTACTATCCTAGTGCGGACTCATCCTATATTGTCAACAGCGGTCATTAGTAAATGCTCTCTTATAATATGGCATTTAACATCTAGAAACACTGTCTAGGAACTGTGGATATCCACATTTCCTGTGTGTCCACTGTTGTACAGAGATTTATCAATCATGTATGTGTCACTTGTTTCCCAGTGTTTACAAACACACCCCCATCAGGGATTGTCTTTTGGAATTTGCAGGAAAGCATTAAATAGCTCTTCTGGAGCCTTCAAGGAGAACTAAAAATCACTCTCCTATATCAGATTTAAATCATTTAAGTAGAGCAGTAGAGAGCAATATTATTGCTCTCGCTCTCCTCAATAGGCAATCCCTGACCCATACAAAATTCAAACAAAATGACTTTTCCATAAATGATCAAAGCTGAGTGCAACTTTTGTCATTTTAACAACATTTAAATTTTAAATTTGAATGAATGTATGTAAAGTCTGTTAAACCACCAAATTTCAAAATAAAATAATTACCAAATCCACCAAGTTATTAAGCCTGCTCTTATAATAAAATATCATTGTCAAGAAATCTGAACTGCTTGATCACAAAGTTTGCAAAAGAGCACTTTGAATAGCACACTGAAAGCAAAAGTGAATTTGTTACGATATATGTAAATAAGGCCTCTTCACCCATTATGATATTTGCATAGCTGAATACATTAATTGCATCCATCTGTGATATAAGTGTATGATAACGAAAATTGAATCTTATCTGATTCCGACATTGTCTCGATGCACAAAGGGGCAAGGAAGTAAGAACAAGTCATCAAACAATTACTTGTTTCATAACAGCACAAGCTTTAGTTGGTAAGTTATTAACATTGTTTAATGACCGGGCTTGTCCGTTTACAGGTATATATCATTTGATATCAGTAAATGATCACAACTTACAGCCTATCATGAATGCAAAAATGCTAAGAAAATGAGATAGAGTGCTTCAATTCTTGTGAGATTTAACTAGAGTCCGAAGTTTACCATTTTCTAAAATCCATTTTCCGTGTTGTAATCCGTGTTGTAAAATTTGTAATTATGTATAAACAATAATATTAATGTCACAATAAAGTGTTCGATATCGCGATCAATATGCTCTGATTGGAATATTCTCATGATAATACGCCAACTATTACGATGTTTGGAGGGATATGGGGGTTCATGCTTTGGTAAGGTACCTTTATTTCGGTATTATTAAACAGTATTTTTATCATACATGTACACAACTCATGACTGTCTTTAACATTTATTTCTCTTATCTTTAATTTTTGTCACATCATAAAAAAAAGTTATTTTCCATGTTGTACCTCTGATTCCATGATTTTCTTCCGTTTTCCGTAAAACGGAAAACTTCGGACTCTAGATTTAACATAACGGTGCTACTTTCAAGAGAATCACTGGTTTTGTA
Source organism: Amphiura filiformis (assembly GCF_039555335.1). Lineage (NCBI taxonomy): Eukaryota > Metazoa > Echinodermata > Ophiuroidea > Amphilepidida > Amphiuridae > Amphiura > Amphiura filiformis. The sequence continues at coordinate 52,997,298 of NC_092635.1, forward strand.
CTGACATGTTGATTCAAAACTATGTCAATACATTGACAAAAGTTTGGTTTGATATCTGGATTTCATCTGTTTCTTAAGATCTAATTTGTGCTAGTTGACTTACGTTGATGTATGGTGTGTACTTTTGTATTGAATTATTCTATGTACAGAACTATTTGTACTGTACAGAATTATTTGTGCCATACATAGGAGATCAATATTATTGGACTATGTCATTTAAAATCCACAATCCCCCCGACAATCCCCACTGGAAGACATGACCTTAATCGTCCACATAGGGAGTGTAGATATCAAATGGAGTCACCCATTCAGGTAATCCCATTTGAAATTCACACTCCCTGTGTAGGAGATTAAGGTCATGTCTTCCACAGGGGGTGTATGGATATCAACTATAATAGCCAATTTCCAGGGTGAGTAACTAAAAACACAGAAAAAGTACAGTCATTTGTTTAACTTTGTGCAAAAATATTTACTAAGTTAAATGACAAAAGCATATCAACATTACGTATCAATGGTTTGCAATTTTGCAGCTCACAAAACCAAATCAGGTTCTATGTCATTTAGCTCTCCAAAATTAACCTACAATTTTGATCCAAATGTCGCCAAATTCATACAGGAGATCTAGCAATATACAAAGAGGGCAAAAATTTGGTTAAAAACGGTCAAGAATTGGCCTCAAAATCTGTAAAAAAGTGATTTTTTTTGGTGGCAAATAATAGCGGTTGCTTTGTACGGGGTATGCCAACCAGTGCATTAACGTAAGTTGCTTGCGCTTCAGCGTACAGCTTTCCAGTGAAGGACGATACATGGATCTTGGGGGACGGGGTTACAGTTCAGAGTATTTACGTAATAAAATAGCAATTCGGCATGGTCCTTTTGTCTCTATCATCATGTAACCTGTTCAGCAATTCTTCCCGTTTTAGTAATCGCTCCCGTAATTAGTAAGAGTGTATTCCCCATCCCTTGTTTCTACCATTGCCTACCCACAAGATTACAGTGTCAGGAAATTACACAGTTACAAAACGCTATCCCTACATTTCCGAGAATAGGGGGAAGAAAGTACTTGAATAGTGCATTGAGCTATTCCAGTTGAAATCCACACTACCCCTGTAGAAGATTTTGGAAATATCTTCCACAGGGGGAGTATGTTTTTCAAATGCAATTGGTCAGGGTTAATTGTTTTGATACCCATACTCCCCTGTATTATGTCTTTACCTATATCTTCCACAACTGGAGTGAGTGTTGCAAATGGAATTTTCTATTGTGTTCAAAACTCATACTCCCTCTGTGGAAGACTTAAGCTAAATCTTCCACAGTGGTAGTTTGAATTTCAAATGGAATAGCCCATTAAGGATGGGATGTTTCAATGACTGAAGTGCCATAATCCATTTTTCAAAATATTGGAGGTTGTGCAAAATGTTTCTGTATGCTTTTTTACTGGAAAACTTAACCTAAGATATGGTCTGAACAAGTCCCAGTAAGTCCCATCCCTATACTCACAGTGGTGACAGGTCATTCAAGTGACTTACAAGGCATTGATCACATGATCACTAAGCAACTGCATTTGGGACAAAACACCACCCTAAAAAAACCCCAATTTTAGTTTTATGAGTAAAAACATAACTTGGCATTCTCAAAATTAATTTGCATGTTTGAAAAACATCCACATAGTTGAAACAAAAGACCTGCAGTGTTTCCAAGATATCAATTATATATAACAATGGGAATCAATGGGTGTATACATGTATGTACCAACACCCCTGCTTTCTTTCGTTTTAATAGTAATGTTAAAAATAATGATTACCAGAACCCACCAGGGCCAAGTGTCATGTCATTATACATGTATCACGGACCGCTGCACATCAGCAATGTTTTCAGCCAGACATGTTTATAATTATGAATGGCACACACCATGCACACAACCATACATGTACAAACATTTGTAAACAGGGCTTAATTTAGTGTCAACATTTTGTAAACACATATTTATCATATCACTGATTTTCTTGGTATTACTTTGAAATGGCTTAGGAAATAGTTCATTCATTTCAAGATTGTTTTTTATGCAAGAAAGTCATGGAAAGGGCTATGACATTTTGATATTATGAAGAAAAAAAATCATGATGCACCAAAATGTTTCCGAGGTCCAAAGTAGTCAACAAATGTAACTATTGGTTGATATTTGCATAAAAAAACCTCACAGGTTATGGTAGGGTGTATGCTTCATTAAAAACAATTCAGAGGGCATAAAGAATTTCCAACTAAAATGATTTCTTATGCAGCATTAGGCAAAGGTGCCCTATTTATTTCGCATTAGTTTTGGATCAGGTTCTCCTGAGAATTGGAAGGCATCTTGCCTATAATAAAGTGCTGAAAAGTAAAACATGTTGAATATAACCAGGTTGGCTTTAGTATTACTACCAAAGACCCATGCATGTATGCATATGCAGGCTTTGAGTTTTGAGGAGTGCGAGTGCGATCACACTCCTCCACACTCCTTAACTGATCAAAAGAAGTGTGATTTATCACACTCCTTAATCTTTAACCTTACATCACATTTAAGCATAATCAAACTCCTCATTCACAAAATAGTACTCCTCACAAGTTTGAGGAGTGCTATTCATCACACTCCTCAATTTTTTCAACTCAAAGCCTGACATGATAGTCCTTGCAATGCATGCACAGCCAGTTAAATTTATTTAATTTCACTTGGTTAAGTCAGGGACAAATAAGTAAACATCCATAGATAATAATAAATAGAGCACCAACGTCTAATGAGAAAGGACTTCAGCTTTGGAATTTGAAAGAAAGTAATTGGTTTTCCTCCGATTCACATTAAGTGGTAAGTTGATGTTACCAAAAAACCAAAAATGAACCCGCAAACAATCCAAATGGTTCAAACTGTAGCTTATTTCATACATCTGTTAAAAATTTGTTGCTTTTTGATCTTACACCTTCAAATAAAAAACAAAAATATTAAAGAAATATGACATTTGGTTTCTACAATACTTTTGATTAAAACCCTTACTCTAATAAACACTTTAAAAATGTGTATAACTGCAAATTGTCAACATTTCCAGGTAGGCCTATTCAATGAATGACCTCCCCTACTGATATCAAAACATATTTTATGGTTATGGTTTTAGTTTTGAGTATACTTAAGTTGGCTAGTTTCTATTTAAATGTATCACAAATATCACTACAAATTATATAACATTACTTTTTTCCTTTCTTTAAGTTTAATAATATAAATGAACGAACTCTCTGTGACTTACAGCTATATTTTCAGGACTAAAAAAACAATGACAGTCTCCTTGACCTATGAACATATCTTGTTTAAAAAGCTATGGGTGGGTTCCCCGAACCACAATGACTTTCCAGTTTTACATGTTCTACATATATATAAAAGTATGGTGGCATTATCTGCTGCCCTCTACAATAGAAAGAATTCTAAGCTTTACCAGTTGTGGCTGTTGGTAATGAAGAGTGAATAGTGTCTCTGTTTGCTGCCACCAGCAGGCAATAATCCATTGCTTGAATTTTTTCGAAATATTTATGAATGTCATCTTTCAATCATCTCTGTCTGTCAGTTTGTATGTCTGTCTGTCTCTCTGTTCGGTATCTCCCACATGAAAACCTAATTCATCAAACAAGCTGCACACACCCCTCTTGTTTTATTGCAATATACATTTTAATACAAATGAAATACAGGGTCTTAGCTAGGATTTTACAAGTGCCTGCTATTTTCACCAAAACTGCATGTCTGATTTTAAGTTCTTTCAGCATAATTTTCTTGTTTATTCTTGCATTTTGTCAGCACATTTTAGGTCATGTTATGCGCTTTGTTAGTTAACATTACATTACATTATGTTACATTACAAACACACACTTTGCATACCTCTGTCAAAGATAAGGTGCACACCAATAATGCCATAAATACAATTAAAAGCTTAGCTAAGCAGTGGATGCAGAGAGCTGTGTGCATGTCATACTCAGATCAAAGCTGCTATATAGATCAAAAGGACTTATGTACTGAATACAGCAACTGTGCTATAAACATAACAAGCATCATGCACTCTGCTACCCCTTATTAGCTAAACCACCTCAATGTCTTACCAAGTGGGGTAAGCTGAGTTCCCTCTGGTCCTTCTTGTGGTACATCATCTAATTTCAGCTGTATTACATCTGTATACGTCAACTCATTCTGTTAAAATAGAAACAATAATGTGTTACATATTTTCCTCTCACAAACAGAGCATCCACTGGTATGTTTCCTAAGGGTTTCATGCTGATCACAGAGTCTATAATAATGCTCTATGTCCCTTTTACAAGATCAAGAAGATCATGTCATGCCTTTGTTAGATAGGTACTGTACAGTGACTGTAGATTGAATTTTCCCGCAGAAATCCATACACCCCCTATGGAAGGCTTGATCACAGAGTCTTTTATTTTATGTCCCTTTTACAAGATCAAGAAGATCAAGAAGACCATGTCATGCCTTTGTTAGATAGGTACTGCACAGTGAGTAGATCATGTTTTCCAGTTGAAATTCATATTCATTCAGATAGCCACATTTGAAATTGACACTTCCTATGTGGGAGATTAAGGTCATGTCTTTCACAGAGGGTGTATGGATTTCAACTGATATGTCTGATAAAACTTGTTCCACAATCTTTGCTCGCTAAGTCAGAAACAAAACAGCCAATACACAAGGGCTCAATTTCCCAGTTTCAAAAGTGTATACTATTTCATGTGTTCAAGCCAAGTCATAGCATACACTGTGACCCCTTTGAACTTTGTACCGATTCTATATAACTGATTTGAGTATGTCTTGCATAGTGCATTTGAAAATTATGTCCTGAGAGGCAGTTTGAAGCCACTTACCTTGACAAGAGTCCAGGATGTGACCCGACCATCAGATGATACTGAGAAGAAATTCAAGTTGTTATCTAAATCATCCTTCTGCCAAGCGACCTGTATTGGTTGTAAGTATGTCAAGAGTATTCAAATGTTATGCAATTACAGAAGACAAAGAGTTATCTTTATGATATTATCACTGCAACAGCAATAACACCACCATCTTAAATTAATACTTTAAGAGGTCAATAATTATAGACTATCCTGTTATATTTCCCAAGAATTGGTCAATTAAATTCCCTGTTACAATTATTTGGTCTTATTTTGATTTTATACCCTAGGAAAGTATATGATGAAAGTCGGTTCTTGAAACTGGTCATAAACTACCAGCACCTTATTGGCCAATCACTTGCTGCCATTGTGGCAGAAGAAAGTACTCCACTTCTGGATTAGCTTATTTTGTTCTCTTTACTTCAAGTGTATTCTTTCCTCAATACATAAAGTTGCAGTCTGCATAAAGTCTTGATTTTTCAATATGGCAGCTATTGAGCAATGTTGTTTGAAAAAGTAAGCTACTGTACACTTCTTCAGATATTTTTAGCTACACTTGTTAAGGGCTGGGGTATGAAGCGTTTGGACAGTATTTATTTTGGGACATTAGAGCACATCAGACATGTCGAATTGCATTCTGAATACGAAGAATGTCATTCTGATATCAAATAATTTTGATTTTTTGAAATTCGCAATTTAATACACATTTTATAACAAAAAAAAAAAAATTGATATTTTTGATATTTAACAGTACTTGAAGTAAACTTTATAGATCTGATGATTTATACTTAAAGTGTATGTAGGTGGGATGAAAATCCGACGATCAATTTAAAATTTTGACCTTTCGTATTGAAGATATGGATTTTTTTTCCCAAAACACAAAAAAAAAATTAGGTCTTTTGGGAAAAAAATCCATATCTTCAATATGAAAGGTCAAAATTTTCAATTGACCGTCGGCTTTTCCTTCCTGCTACATACACTTTAAGAATATATCATTAGATTTATATAATTTACTTCGAGGACTGTTATATATCAAAATTTGAAAAATATCAAATTTTTATAATTTGTCATAAAATTTGTATTATATTGTAATTTGCAAAAATGAAAATTATTTGATATCAGAAAGACATTCTTCAGTATTCAGAATGCAATTCGATAGGTCTGAGGTGCTCTCATGTCCCACAAAAAATACTCTTGAAACACAATAAACGCTCATTTTAGATCCCTTAAGATATTCTGAAAACATATAAAAAAATCTTGGTATTATCTTTATTTCAGCAAGCTTGTTTGGTCCAAATTATTTTGAAATCACCTTTGTCATTGTGGTCCCATTGTTACGGTGCATCACAATTGATTGCATGCTATTTCATCAATTACTCAAAAAACATACCTGCCATACTGGATCTGTATGTTTGCCCGTCTTCGCCGTGCTCTGATACAATGGTTTGGTATCTTGCTTCGTCATGTTAAACACGCCCACCGACCCGTCGTAGAAACCGACTGCTACCAGATACGGATGCTCCGGGTGGATATCGAGGCACATGACCCCGCTGTCGGTGGGATAGATGAACTCCGGAAACGATGGGTTCTTCATGGAGTAACAGAGCACCATGCCACGAGTTTGCTTCATGAAATCATCTGCAATAGTTGGTGGTTAAAACAATTTGTTTATACATATTCATAGAATGTTGAGGAAAGGACAACCATGAAATTGGCAGTATTTCGTATGATCAGCCAGTCCATGGGCACTGTAGGGTAATAGAATATGTTGACAAAGGATTTACATTGTAATCACCAAAATACAATCAATCGGATGTAATCTGGTTACATCACTTCTTATTTTCAACCTCCGACTCACAAAACTTCTTATATGCACTTCGCTTTGACTCTGCTGGCACATTCGAAATGCCTTGTTACAAAAAACAAGCTGGCAATTGTGCCTAAGTTTCAAAAGCTGGGCCGCGCCTTTGATATAAAATTGGATCGGTTGAGCCCATATTTATTGAGTCGAGCTATGAGTTTTAAAATATTGGACGAGGCGTAGTTGAGTCCAATATTTTAAAACTCATAGCGAGACCAATAAATATTGGGCGTAAAGCATCCAATTTTATCATTATTATGTTTTGGATCCAATATTATCACAACTTGGATCCATCAAAACATAATAATGGAACAAGTTGTCCACCACTGTCTGTGGTCAGGAAAATATTACCTCCTTTAAGAATCTTCTTAAGACCTACCTCTTTACCACTGTATAGCTCTTTTCCTTTCTTGACTGCTCTGTTTTAGTACTTTGCCTACTTTTGTAAAAGGCTGATAAGTCACATTGTTTATGTTTGTTTATCTTTAAGAATCTCCAACAATTTTCAAGAGGTCGTTCTCCATATAAACTTGACAAAAATGTTTATTGAGACTCAAACCAAGTAGCTCCTGGTCCTCCAAAAGTGGTTCCTGGTTCTCCAAAAGTGGTTCCTGGTTCAGTAGCAAATCAGAGAACTAGGAGCAACTTGTTTTGTTGAAATAAATGGCTCCTGGTCCAAATGCAATTAACTTGAGGCTTCTACCTTAAGGTCAATTTGATAAGCACACACTTGTCAAATACAGCCACTAAGAAATACTCACATGATCCATGGCCTACAGCAAAGAGATCTTTATATTTGGGGTTTGTACAGAGTGATGTCACTGCTAATCTCTTAGCTTTGTCGTATGTAAACTTCCACAGTGGTAGACATGTACCCTCTTGGTCTCTGTACTCATCTGAAACATCTTCCCAATATTTGAAATCTGTAAGGAAGAACAAATGTGAAGTTGCAGTGGTTATATGACCAGGGCTAGAATTGATTCTTGCACAAATTCACATAAATAATTTAGTGTGAATCAAACTTTATTCTTATTAAGTTTTTTGTCAAAACTAAATGATTCTCGCCAACGACTATTGCAAGAATCAAAGTTTGATTCTTGCATTGTTTGACGAAATTCTATTACTATTCACCCATTGCATGGTTCCGCCATGTGCGAAGAAAGCCTCGATCTGGCAGCATCGATACTGTAACCGAGTACCGTAGAATTCCGTCTAGAAGCATATATGCCTCTAAACAAGGTTTTTTTTAACGAAAGATATGAAAGGCCAATACCCTGCTCAAAAACATTGCAATAGATTGGTCTTACAAATATACATGTTTGTACAGCCGCCTTTATCAGTAATATAGTTGTTCAAACTCCAAATAACGTTTTTGTTGAGAGTGTCTGCCTCTTGTCTCTTGTGTCAAAAAACCTCGTTTAGAGGCATATATATGCTTGTAGACGGAATTTTACGGTATTAGAATACATTACTGAGTGAAGTATAACCCTACTCTCTTTTCGAAAGAAGAACTGCAGTGTATCCTACATTTAAAAAGAAACTGGCATTTGCCATACATTGAGATCTAACTGGTCAGAGTTGGTCAGTAAATACCAGGGTGGGATAAAAACTCTCATGGAGAAAAAATATTTCCAAAGTGTGCATGTTTGTGGCGTGCATGCTTTAACGTGTAACACATCAATTATCGT